>NC_056733.1:1418138155-1418215655 GCF_019279795.1 Protopterus annectens | reverse complement strand
AGACCATATGATTAAAGTTTTGAAACTTCGAACATTTTGAATGGAGATCACTGTACAGCATGAATCGGGAAATTTACCCTTTTCCTCACTGTAGTGCAATCTTGGAGTAGGTATATTAAATTAACAAGAGGTGTGGAGGGTGCAGAACGTCAAAAACTGAATTTATTTTAATGTTCAAAGTTCCGAAACTATATATACCTAAGTGAAGCCCTTCTGTAGGATGTCCGCATCATTTGAGGACTCGACTATGGCACCTAATTTGCAGTCATATGCATACTTCATCTGCCAAAGGTCCTCTGTGTTAGCCCATACTTCAGAGAAGTAGATCCCAAACAGGAGATGACCCAAGACTGAGCCCTGTGGTACTCCACTTGTCACAGGTTTAAAGTCAGATTTGGAGTCTGCAACTTTTACAGTGTGGGTTCTGTCAGTGAGCCAGTTGGCAACCCATCTTGTGACATATGGATTTATGCCCAGTTTAGTGAGTTTTTCTATGATTCCAGAATGGGGGATGGTGTCAAAAGCCTTGGCAAGGTCAATATAGGCTGTGTGAACTGCCTTACCCTCGTCTACGGGTTTAGTGACTGTTTCAAAGAAGTCGATCAGGTTCAGGAGAAATTATCTGTCCTTCATAAACACGAAGTCCAGAGTTTGGAGGTTACCAATGTCTTTGTTTATGAGTTCCATGATGATATGTTCCATGGCCTTGCAAACCAGGCTCATCAGGCTAATAGGGCGATCGTTCCCCGGGGTCCGTGGTGGCTTCCCCTTTGTGGAGTGGTATAACTGTTGCAGTGCACCATTCAGTGGGAACGAAGCCTGTCGTGAGGCTATGCTTGAGCATGGTGCTTAGTTGGGGGGCCAGTTCATTCTGAAGTTTGTGTAGAACGCAGCCTAGGATGTTGTCCTTTCCCATGGATGCTGTGTTCTTGGCTTTGGAGAGTGTAGTTTTTACCTGCTTAGTTGTGATTGCAGAGGCACTGCATTCTTCCCATATGGATATGGGCCCTTTAGGAGGTGAGGGGGGGGGGTAAAGTTTGCACTGAATCTATCACCCAGGATGTTGGCGATATCAGTTAGTTCTGTAATATTCATGCCATTGTGCTGTAACTCAGAGCAGATCTGGGTGTTGCCATTGAGATTCTTGTCATAGCTATAGAAAGCTTTGTGGTTGTCCTTAGAGTCAGTGGCAATCTTGTTTTCGTAGCTGGCATTGGAGGATTTTGTGAGGGATCTCAGCTTCTTACTGAGGCTGACCAGGGAGGACCTCCACTCATGGGATTTTACTCTCTTTTTCAACAGTTTCTTCCTTCTGTTGTAGAGTTTGTTTATAGCAGGGGATCACCAAATTGGCTTCCTTTTTTTGGAGGATAGTGTCTTGGTTCTGTTGGGGATAGCACAATCTATACACTCATATAAGTGCTTATAGAGTTCATTTGTGTAAGAGTCGGCAGTCGTAACTGTATTGTCCATCTGCATGGGTGTCGTGAAGTTGGCCACTTCTGTCTTAAGAATCATGAAGTTAGCTTTGGAAACATTTTTTTACAGTGGTTTCCTTAATGGGGGTGGGGGCGGTATGTGGATATCTATGGTGATTAGCTTATGGTCGGATCTGAACAGCAAGAAGTTGACTTCAGGTGTGGAACACTGGTCACTCATGTTGGTAATGATTAGGTCTAGGATATTATTGCCCTTGGTGGGGGTGTGGATAAGTTGATCCAGGACATTGGAGTTTATGAATTCTAGAAAGCGTTGTGTGAAGGAGTTGGTACATGAGTAGTTTTCCCAGTTAATGGTTGGGTAGTTGAAATCAGCCATTATTAGGGTGTCTGGTTGAACCCTAATATTATCTAGTATATCAAGAAAGGAGGAGTGGGAATCCTGGGGAATGGTGAGGGATCTGTTGCAAGCTACAATATTTATTGCAGTTTTGCCCAGTTAGTTGCACTTGGATAATTTTGGATGCATTATGCTGAGAAATTAGCCTGGAAGTGTGTTTATCCTTATTAAATATGGACACACCTTTGCCCTTGGTGTTCTGGTCCTGGTTAGATGGCCGAAAGGTATGGTATGAGTTATATCCTGGTAATGCAAGGGTGCTCTCTGGAGCCTTGAACCAGGTTTCAGTCCCTGCACATATTTCAATGTTTCCCATTTTAAGGAGTGCCTTGAGTGAGTGCATTTTGAGGTTTAGACTTCTAGCGTTGAGTAGCATTACCTTCAGTTTTTGCTTGCCTGTATCTGTTAAGATGGCAGGTTCAGTCTGATTTGTTGTGATGTGGGTGTCCAGTTATTTCCACAGATATCTGGGTGTAATTTTATTGTAATTTTTTTTTTTTTTAATTAGTCTGTTTGCCAAGTAAATTGGGTATAGCAGCTTGTTTTGACAAGGAGGACTTGTATTACATATCATAGCTTATATCATGAGACATCTTGTATACTATTATATTGCACTTCCTTATTAATTTTTACTTTTGACTTGAGAATGCTATGTACTTTTTGCTCCCATGTAGAGATTTTGGTTTCAGTTTAGTTCTGATTACACACTGAGTTGGGTTTTCATTTGGATAGTTGTTGCAATCACACGTTGTATATGTGGTATACTGTATTATAGTATGATATTGAAGATTAGTGTGATGCAGGCAGAGGCAACATTTGTAAGGACAAGGTCAAGCATATTTTTTTACTGGCATATGATTTCTGGGAAATTTTAGTTTCTACAAGATAAATATAAGCTAGTATAATACATACATGAATTGTAATATGAAGTGAGGAAAAAAAGTTGTTGCATATCTAGATGAAGTTAGGAAATGAGTGAAAAGGGGATTAAGGAGGTGAGGTGTAAGGTATGAATAGGAACGTGTTCATATTTAAGATTATTATTATACTGGGGTTGAGCAAGAACAGAGACAGATTTTGGCTACGAACGATTTCAGAAGGGATTTAATGGACTGGAGGATGGATATAGGTAAGGAGTTCTAGGCCTTAGCAATATGGTATAAATACAGTACCATGCCCAGCAGATCTGATAGGTTTGTGGACAGAGTTTTTTCCTCGCTAGATCATAATGACAAAGTCCAAACATAGTTGTGTAGAATGGTATTTAGTGCCAGACAAGCAGATGTATGCTGGATAATTTTATAGGCGGGAATACGCTGTGTATATGTTAGTTGATGGGATAGTTCTAAACAATTTAGACTTTCAATGCTATATAGTAATGAGTTCTGCAAGGGGTATTTGCTGCAAACGTTGCCACTATTACAGCATTGCTGAAATTTTGCTTTTTGTGATGCCTGGAGATTAGTAGGAATTTGAGAGCCATAAAGTAGTGAGGAGAGGAGGTAAGTAATGGCAAGTGTAGGTTTAGTTGTGCTGGTGAAAAAGTTTTTTGATCTGTAAGGCACACCATTTGGTGAGGTTTTTTATGCAGTTTTGTACATGCATGTCAAATGTAATATTATAGGTTCATAGTTAAGTACTAGGCTAGCTGCCCTTGAAGGCCATTTTCATTCTAGCCAGTTTCCCTTTTTGCATTAGAAATAACCTATCCCATTTGGTTATAGATTGGCCTTACCTGTCCCATGATTGATAATTATATATTACCCCTAATGAGAATAACTGGGATCATACCATAAATAATTTAGGGAGACCCATGTATGGGCAAAACTGGGGTAAATTTTCTGTTTCCTATCCATAGATTTAAGTTGCACTTGAAAATGGACAGAGATGAACTTTGTTTTATGTGGGTGGAGGAGTATGTTTCATAACAGTGGTATCCTCTTCAAAATATGACATTTTAGACCCCTGAACTGAATACTTCTGAAGCCATGTGATTTACTGATATGCAGTAAATCTGTCCATAACTATTCAGAGGATGTCTTCTATGCTAGGCACAGGTCATGTCTTAGCAGTCTGTAGGATGCAATATATAGTGACAGGGCTTCAGTCGGTCTATGTAGGACATGTTGCTCAGGCCTTGTATCCTTTTAGTAAGGTATCTTTGTGGGTTTTCCAGTTGTTACATGTGTCTGAACAAATACATGCCAAAGGGAGAATAATATGCAATGATTGGCCCAATGAGGGCTGAGTAAAGGGGGTCAATGACATTCCCAGATCTAGACACAATCCCTTTGTTTATGATCTGTACACTATAGCTATAGAAGGACTTTCTTACAATAGTAGACACATGTCAGTCAAAGATTAGGTCACTGTCCACATAAATTCCTAAATCCTGAACAGGGTCAAGCCTTAGGGACGTATTGTCAATGTGATAGCTCTCTTGGGTAGATGACTTCCTAAAAGATACAGTCATGCATTTATTTGGCATTTCTTTTCAGGCCATGAATTTGACACCATTTATTTATTTGAGACAAACCTTCCTGCATAATGGCCAAGTCATTTGGGGAGTCAGTGACTGTTCCTAGCTTGCAGTCTTCTACAGAATTAGTCATTATCATCCACTTGTATCATTATTAGTATTATTATCATTGTTATTATTAGTCAGTCTTACTTTTTATCATCCACTACCCTCCCTCATTATTTGCTATTGGAAGTGACTTCAAATGCTGCATTATTAAGTGAGAGGATTTTAAATTTTGTTTTTCATGAGAGAGTGATCTGGGAGAGGGGGTAATATTTTTTGGGGTGGGGGTTGAGCATGAGTTGTAAGTTACAGACCGATGTTTCAGTGTCTGTTACAGCTTACTGAGTAATGTTTTGGAGATTTGCCAGATTATCTGATGTGCATATGAGTGTGGAGTCATCAGCATATTGTATTAGGAAGGCCTGTTGTGTGGAGTTGTGGAGGGTGTTGAGAAGACTGTTAAAGAGAAGAAGACCAAGGATAGAGCCTTGTGGTACACTGGTGATAACTGGGAGTTATGGCAAGTTGGTGGAGTGCCATTTTACTGACTGATACCTATTGGCGATGTAGCTTTTGAACCACAGAAGGGTGGGCTGTGATAGACCTAATGTGGACATTTGAAGTAGAAGTTTGCTGGAACAAATTGTGTTGAGGGCTTTAGACAAGTATAGAGATGGGGGGGGGGGGCTAGTTTGTCATTATCTCTAACTTTATCAAAAGTATCTATAAGGGTTGGAAGTGCAATGTTAGTACTATGGGAGTTATGGAAGATGTGTTGTGTGAGTGATAGTTCTTTTGCCTAAAAGTTAAACTACAGGCTAATACACTCAAGTGTACTAGCTTTTGATAGCATTTAGTCGAAAATCATAGCATTTATTGTGTTTTCTGCTTTTCTGTAAAAAAACTTGAAAAAAAAAACATATCCTTGCTTTCCATACTTTCCTAACTAGTGTTCCAGAGACCAGATTTTGCTGATCCCTGGGCTTTGTCTTGGTTCCTGTTTTCTCCATTTTCCTTGTTTGGTCAAGGGGTAGTTTCTTTACTCACTAGTGGGAGTAGGGAGTACTGAGCTGCCTGTTTGTCCTCAGAGGAGTGGTTTAAGGCAGTAACTTGTAGTTTATTGGCCATTTTGGGTCATTTCCTGTCTTTTCCAGCCCCCTGCTATAAAGCATGTTTTGGCGGGCTTTTCCAGCTATTGAGAACTCAGCACAGCTCCTCGTGGTGGCCAGCAGTGTTCCTCTAGCAGCAGAGACCAGAAAAGACTACCTTTCCAGATTTTAAGTATTTTTCTTGGCTTTTTCGACTTTTTGTGCCTTTCGACTACTGTTTCTGCTTGTTTTATCAAAGTTTGCACTGTTTTTACTGTGTTTATAAGCTAAAACTGTTTACTGCACTTGCTAGTTTAAGTTTTGCCTAAAAGTTAAACTACAGGCTAATACACTCAAGTGTACTAGCTTTTGATAGCATTTAGTCGAAAATCATAGCATTTATTGTGTTTTCTGCTTTTCTGTAAAAAAAACTTGAAAAAAACAAAAAAAAAATATCCTTGCTTTCCATACTTTCCTAACTAGTGTTCCAGAGACCAGATTTTGCTGATCCCTGGGCTTTGTCTTGGTTCCTGTTTTCTCCATTTTCCTTGTTTGGTCAAGGGGTAGTTTCTTTACTCACTAGTGGGAGTAGGGAGTACTGAGCTGCCTGTTTGTCCTCAGAGGAGTGGTTTAAGGCAGTAACTTGTAGTTTATTGGCCATTTTGGGTCATTTCCTGTCTTTTCCAGCCCCCTGCTATAAAGCACGCTTTAGCGCCAAGTGCGCCGATTTAGCTGGAGTTGCCACTGTTGCACACTAGGGCATCTCAGGTTAAGCAGGTTTAAACTATTCGGGCTACCTAAAGTCCACTCTTCAAATTTTCCCTTGAAACTACCTTCCTCGAACTATACTACTGATCTAATCAGCGTATCCTATAACTAAAAAGATCATCTCTACTTGACTCTAAGTAGACTATTCTCTATCTGTTAAACCTAGCACTTGCTCCTACAGTACTTATTACCTTGATACGGCACTCTTATAGATAGCACCCCAAAAAGGCAACCCCCCATTTCTCGCTCTCCCACATTCCCCCGAATCTTTTTAAAGTTTTTGTCTATCCTTCTAGCATGTCGAGGGATCAGTTGCTAGTGTCCTCTCCTGCTCAGCTGGTGAACCTGGGAATATTGAGGCAATGTTACAATTGCCTCATGTACACAGACAACCCTCTCCTCCTCCCACAAAACGCAAATACATGCGAGAGATGCAACTATACGGCCAAACTGGAGGCTGAGCTCTCTCAACATAGGACTGGCAAGACCAGTCAGGAGGAGAAGGTTACCACACACACTATAGACCCAGTCTCACATAGTACCATTACAACCTCAAATCATACACATAAACACACAAAGACATACTCGGAGGCCCTGATCAAAAATCTACCAAAACAGCAGAGGCCACCAAAGCAGACACCCAAACAACCACCACCTCAGAACACAACACCTGCAACACATAGACCTCACAGTCAGAGTGTCAAACAGTCACAGCCCTTAAGGCCAAACACAATGCCAGACACACTAGTCATTGGTGACTCCATAGTCAGACACACTGACGTCCCGCTCACCAGACTGAGTAAGGAGAAGGTCACAGTAAGCTGTCTGTCGGGCTAGAATCCGCCACATAATGCAAGCACTCAGGTCTCTCAACAGCAGGTACAAATATGACTCAGTCATTGTCCACGCTGGTGTAAACGACCTGAGATGTACCTCCTTGGACTACATGAAAAGAGACATTGAGGAGCTCTCTGATTATGTAGCCCAGGCAGGTATGACCCTGACCTTGAGCAGTATCCTACCTTCACCAAGAATGATGCCACAATACAGAGATAAGATGATCAGCTTTAACAATTGGCTTAAACACTGGTGTCATTCAAAGGGGATCCAGTATCTGTCTGCCTGGGATGACATGCTGGACAAGCCACGCTGCTTCAAGGGACGGCTTGCACCTGTCACCCTGGGATTCCGGATATTGGCAAAGGCTCTTGCCACCCCATAGTGCCTTTTTAGGCAAGGCTCAAATTCTAAACCTACCACCCTAGAACACAAAAAGGAAAAAACTAAGGGTAATGCTGCTCAATGCCAGAAGTCTAAATCTCAAAATGCACGCACTCGAGGCCCTTCTCAGTATGGAGAACATCGATGTCTGTGCTGTGACAGAAACCTGGTTCAAGGCTCCTGAGAGCACCCCAGCGCTATCAGGTTTTACCTCATATCATGCGTTCCGGCCCCAAAATCGGACAATACCAAGAAAGGAGGGGGTATCCATATTCATCAAGGACACCCACACCTCAAGACTGGTGGCAACGATGATGCATCGGAGACCATCCAGGTGCAATTAACCGTAGGCAAGACTGCTCTGCAAATTGTAGCATGTTACAGGCCACCCTCACAAACTCAGGAACCTCACATGGCCTTCCTGAAAACACTAGAGGGGATAAATGTATCACCAAACACCATCATACTAGGTGAATTCAATTACCCTAATATAGACTGGGAACACTACTCAAGCCCAAACACCCTAGCCCAAAAGTTCCTGGAATTCATAAACTCAAATGCCATGGAACAACTAGTCACCATCCCCACAAGAGGAGATAACATACTTGATCTCATCATCATGAACATGGGAGCACAATGTTCAACACCGGAAGTATACCCCTCACTGGTGAGATCAGATCACAAACTAATCTCGCTGGAGGTCCTCATCCCACCCCACCTGAAATAAAAAGACCACAGTAAAGAACTTCTCAAAGCCGACTTCACACTTCTAAAGACTAGTGTGGTCTCCTTTAAGGCCCCCGAGCCGGCGGAAAACAGTACTCAAGCCGCTGAATCACTTACAAATGCCTTCTACCAGCACCTGCAGGACTGCATGGATAAGGCAATCCCAAGCAAAACAAAGACTCTTTGTACCAAAGGCAAGCGTCCAGTCTGGTGGACCCCAGCCATAAACAAACTCTACAACAAAAGGAGGAAGCTACTACAAGATAGAGCAAAATCCTTAAAGGTAAGACACCCTTGATCACTATAAGTAAAAAACTAAGAGCTCTCATAAAATCATCCAAAGCAAATTTCGAGAGAAAAATAGCTAAAGACTCAAAAGACAATCATAAGGCCTTCTTTAGCTATGTTAGAAACCTAGGAGGAAACTCCCAGATATGCTCAGAACTAGTTCAAAATGATGTGAAGATTACTGATCCTACAGACATTGCCAACATACTGGCAGAGAGGTTCAGTGCAAACTACTCCTCGGCCCTGAGGCGCAAAAGGAGAGATATCTATACCAAACGATTGCAGCCCCCAAACCCCAAATTTTCCCCCAGGCGGGCCCCCAAATGAGGAATTAAACCCACAGCTAGGACAAGCCCCTGGAACGGAGTGGCAGAAGTCAATGACATTCCCAGATCTAGACACAATCCCTTTGTTTATGATCTGTACACTATAGCTATAGAAGGACTTTCTTACAATAGTAGACACATGTCAGTCAAAGATTAGGTCACTGTCCACATAAATTCCTAAATCCTGAACAGGGTCAAGCCTTAGGGACGTATTGTCAATGTGATAGCTCTCTTGGGTAGATGACTTCCTAAAAGATACAGTCATGCATTTATTTGGCATTTCTTTTCAGGCCATGAATTTGACACCATTTATTTATTTGAGACAAACCTTCCTGCATAATGGCCAAGTCATTTGGGGAGTCAGTGACTGTTCCTAGCTTGCAGTCTTCTACAGAATTAGTCATTATCATCCACTTGTATCATTATTAGTATTATTATCATTGTTATTATTAGTCAGTCTTACTTTTTATCATCCACTACCCTCCCTCATTATTTGCTATTGGAAGTGACTTCAAATGCTGCATTATTAAGTGAGAGGATTTTAAATTTTGTTTTTCATGAGAGAGTGATCTGGGAGAGGGGGTAATATTTTTTGGGGTGGGGGTTGAGCATGAGTTGTAAGTTACAGACCGATGTTTCAGTGTCTGTTACAGCTTACTGAGTAATGTTTTGGAGATTTGCCAGATTATCTGATGTGCATATGAGTGTGGAGTCATCAGCATATTGTATTAGGAAGGCCTGTTGTGTGGAGTTGTGGAGGGTGTTGAGAAGACTGTTAAAGAGAAGAAGACCAAGGATAGAGCCTTGTGGTACACTGGTGATAACTGGGAGTTATGGCAAGTTGGTGGAGTGCCATTTTACTGACTGATACCTATTGGCGATGTAGCTTTTGAACCACAGAAGGGTGGGCTGTGATAGACCTAATGTGGACATTTGAAGTAGAAGTTTGCTGGAACAAATTGTGTTGAGGGCTTTAGACAAGTATAGAGATGGGGGGGGGGGGCTAGTTTGTCATTATCTCTAACTTTATCAAAAGTATCTATAAGGGTTGGAAGTGCAATGTTAGTACTATGGGAGTTATGGAAGATGTGTTGTGTGAGTGATAGTTCTTTTGCCTAAAAGTTAAACTACAGGCTAATACACTCAAGTGTACTAGCTTTTGATAGCATTTAGTGTGTTTTTGAAAAATATCCTTATGCTCATACTTTCTAACTAACTAGTGTTCACCAGAGAGGGCTGATTCCTGGGCTTTGTTTTGGTTCCTTCCTTCTTTCTTTTTTCCTTGCTTGGTCAGGGTAGTGGGTTCTTTCACTAGTGTGAGTAGGGAGTACTGAGCTGCCTGTTTGTCCTTTAAAGCAGAGTTTAAGGCAGTAACTTGTGGTTATTAGCCATTTTTAGGTTTGGTCATTGTCCCTTCAGCCCTTCCATTTAAACTTACGTTTTGGCGGGCTTTTCCAGCTAATGAGAACTCAGCACAGTGGCTCGTGGTGGCCAGCAGTGTTCCTCTTAGCAGAGAGACCAGAAAGAACTACCTTTCAAATTTTAAAGTATTTTCTTTGTTTTTTTTCTTTTTGTGCCTTTTGAGCTGACTACTTCTTGTTTTTTTTAAAAGTTTTTGCACTGTTACTGTGTTGTTTAGCTAAAAACTGTTTTTGCACTTTGCTAGTTTAAGTTTTGCTAAAGTTAAAGTACTAGCTTTGATAGCATTTAGTCGAAAATCATAGCATTTATTGTGTTTTCTGCTTTTCTGTAAAAAAACTTGCAAAAAACAAAAAAAATATCCTTGCTTTCCATACTTTCCTAACTAGTGTTCCAGAGACCAGATTTTGCTGATCCCTGGGCTTTGTCTTGGTTCCTGTTTTCTCCATTTTCCTTGTTTGGTCAAGGGGTAGTTTCTTTACTCACTAGTGGGAGTAGGGAGTACTGAGCTGCCTGTTTGTCCTCAGAGGAGTGGTTTAAGGCAGTAACTTGTAGTTTATTGGCCATTTTGGGTCATTTCCTGTCTTTTCCAGCCCCCTGCTATAAAGCATGTTTTGGCGGGCTTTTCCAGCTATTGAGAACTCAGCACAGCTCCTCGTGGTGGCCAGCAGTGTTCCTCTAGCAGCAGAGACCAGAAAAGACTACCTTTCCAGATTTTAAGTATTTTTCTTGGCTTTTTCGACTTTTTGTGCCTTTCGACTACTGTTTCTGCTTGTTTTATCAAAGTTTGCACTGTTTTTACTGTGTTTATAAGCTAAAACTGTTTACTGCACTTGCTAGTTTAAGTTTTGCCTAAAAGTTAAACTACAGGCTAATACACTCAAGTGTACTAGCTTTTGATAGCATTTAGTCGAAAATCATAGCATTTATTGTGTTTTCTGCTTTTCTGTAAAAAAACTTGAAAAAAACAAAAAAATATCCTTGTTTTCCATACTTTCCTAACTAGTGTTCCAGAGACCAGATTTTGCTGATCCCTGGGCTTTGTCTTGGTTCCTGTTTTCTCCATTTTCCTTGTTTGGTCAAGGGGTAGTTTCTTTACTCACTAGTGGGAGTAGGGAGTACTGAGCTGCCTGTTTGTCCTCAGAGGAGTGGTTTAAGGCAGTAACTTGTAGTTTATTGGCCATTTTGGGTCATTTCCTGTCTTTTCCAGCCCCTGCTATAAAGCCGCAGCTTTAGCGCATTAGCCTTGATTTAGCGCGGAGTTGCCACTGTTGCACACTAGGGCATCTCAGGTTAAGCAGGTTTAAACTATTCGGGCTACCTAAAGTCCACTCTTCAAATTTTCCCTTGAAACTACCTTCCTCGAACTATACTACTGATCTAATCAGCGTATCCTATAACTAAAAAGATCATCTCTACTTGACTCTAAGTAGACTATTCTCTATCTGTTAAACCTAGCACTTGCTCCTACAGTACTTATTACCTTGATACGGCACTCTTATAGATAGCACCCCAAAAAGGCAACCCGCCATTTCTCGGTCACCCACATCCCCGGAATCTTTTTAAAGTTTTTGTCTATCCTTCTAGCATGTCGAGGGATCAGTTGCTAGTGTCCTCTCCTGCTCAGCTGGTGAACCTGGGAATATTGAGGCAATGTTACAATTGCCTCATGTACACAGACAACCCTCTCCTCCTCCCACAAAACGCAAATACATGCGAGAGATGCAACTATACGGCCAAACTGGAGGCTGAGCTCTCTCAACATAGGACTGGCAAGACCAGTCAGGAGGAGAAGGTTACCACACACACTATAGACCCAGTCTCACATAGTACCATTACAACCTCAAATCATACACATAAACACACAAAGACATACTCGGAGGCCCTGATCAAAAATCTACCAAAACAGCAGAGGCCACCAAAGCAGACACCCAAACAACCACCACCTCAGAACACAACACCTGCAACACATAGACCTCACAGTCAGAGTGTCAAACAGTCACAGCCCTTAAGGCCAAACACAATGCCAGACACACTAGTCATTGGTGACTCCATAGTCAGACACACTGGCGTCCGCTCACCAGACTGAGTAAGGAGAAGGTCACAGTAAGCTGTCTGTCGGGCTAGAATCCGCCACATAATGCAAGCACTCAGGTCTCTCAACAGCAGGTACAAATATGACTCAGTCATTGTCCACGCTGGTGTAAACGACCTGAGATGTACCTCCTTGGACTACATGAAAAGAGACATTGAGGAGCTCTCTGATTATGTAGCCCAGGCAGGTATGACCCTGACCTTGAGCAGTATCCTACCTTCACCAAGAATGATGCCACAATACAGAGATAAGATGATCAGCTTTAACAATTGGCTTAAACACTGGTGTCATTCAAAGGGGATCCAGTATCTGTCTGCCTGGGATGACATGCTGGACAAGCCACGCTGCTTCAAGGGGCGGCTTGCACCTGTCACCCTGGGATTCGGATATTGGCAAAGGCTCTTGCCACCCCCATAGTGCCTTTTTAGGCAAGGCTCAAATTCTAAACCTACCACCCTAGAACACAAAAAGGAAAAAACTAAGGGTAATGCTGCTCAATGCCAGAAGTCTAAATCTCAAAATGCACGCACTCGAGGCCCTTCTCAGTATGGAGAACATCGATGTCTGTGCTGTGACAGAAACCTGGTTCAAGGCTCCTGAGAGCACCCCAGCTATCAGGTTTTACCTCATATCATGCGTTCCGGCCCCAAAATCCGGACAATACCAAGAAAGGAGGGGGTATCCATATTCATCAAGGACACCCACACCTCAAGACTGGTGGCAACGCATGATGCATCGGAGACCATCCAGGTGCAATTAACCGTAGGCAAGACTGCTCTGCAAATTGTAGCATGTTACAGGCCACCCTCACAAACTCAGGAACCTCACATGGCCTTCCTGAAAACACTAGAGGGGATAAATGTATCACCAAACACCATCATACTAGGTGAATTCAATTACCCTAATATAGACTGGGAACACTACTCAAGCCCAAACACCCTAGCCCAAAAGTTCCTGGAATTCATAAACTCAAATGCCATGGAACAACTAGTCACCATCCCCACAAGAGGAGATAACATACTTGATCTCATCATCATGAACATGGGAGCACAATGTTCAACACCGGAAGTATACCCTCACTGGTGAGATCACACCACAAACTAATCTCGCTGGAGGTCCTCATCCCACCCCAGCTGAAATAAAAAAGACCACAGTAAAGAACTTCTCAAAAGCCGACTTCACACTTCTAAAGACTAGTGTGGTCTCCTTTAAGGCCCCGAGCCGGCGGAAAACAGTACTCAAGCCGCTGAATCACTTACAAATGCCTTCTACCAGCACCTGCAGGACTGCATGGATAAGGCAATCCCAAGCAAAACAAAGACTCTTTGTACCAAAGGCAAGCGTCCAGTCTGGTGGACCCCAGCCATAAACAAACTCTACAACAAAAGGAGGAAGCTACTACAAGATAGAGCAAAATCCTTAAAAGGTAAGACACCCTTGATCACTATAAGTAAAAACTAAGAGCTCTCATAAAATCATCCAAAGCAAATTTCGAGAGAAAAATAGCTAAAGACTCAAAGACAATCATAAGGCCTTCTTTAGCTATGTTAGAAACCTAGGAGGAAACTCCCAGATATGCTCAGAACTAGTTCAAAATGATGTGAAGATTACTGATCCTACAGACATTGCCAACATACTGGCTGACAGGTTCAGTGCAAACTTCTCCCCTCCCCAAAAGGAGAGATATCTATACCAAACGATTGCAGCCCCCAAACATCTCCAGCCCAAGTGAGAACTGCTCTCTCCAAAGCAAAAACACAGCATCCATGGGACCTGATGGTGTCCCCGGCTGTGTGCTCCACGAACTCAATGAGGAATTAAACCCACAGCTAGGACAGCTGTTTAATCAAAGTCTTACCTCTGGATATTGCCCAGGAGTGGCGCACTGCAACTGTGGTCCCACTTCACAAAGGCGGTGCCTCCACCGACCCTGGAAATTACCGGCCCATTAGCTTGACAAGCCTTATCTGCAAAGCCATGGAGAGGATCATAATGGACCTCATAAATAAAGACATAGGGAATTTGCAGACTTTGGATCCAACCCAGTTTGGCTTTGTCAAAGGCAGATCATGCCTTTTAAACTTGGTTGACCTTTTCGAAACAGTCACCAAAGCCATTGATGAGGGAAAGGCAGTCCATACAGCCTACCTCGATCTGGCTAAGGCCTTCGATACAATACCCCACTCGGGTATCATTGAAA
Organism: Protopterus annectens; assembly: GCF_019279795.1. Lineage (NCBI taxonomy): Eukaryota > Metazoa > Chordata > Ceratodontiformes > Protopteridae > Protopterus > Protopterus annectens. The sequence continues at coordinate 1,418,201,161 of NC_056733.1, read as the reverse complement.
AACTCATCAGCTTAAATGTTACCCCATACATCACAAGATGGGTTGCAAACTGGCTGAGTGACAGAACCCACAGGGTCAGAGTTGCTGGCGCCATGTCAGACTCAAAGCCTGTCACAAGTGGTGTCCCACAGGGCTCAGTCCTGGGCCCACTCTTGTTTGGCATCTACTTTTCGAAGTACAAGCAAACACAGGAGGGTTATGGCTGACAAAGTTTGCAGATGACTGCAAACTGGGCGCCATAGTAGAAAACACATCTGACACAGATATCCTTCAGAAGGGTCTCACAGAAACGGATAACTGGTGCCAGAGCCACGGCCTAAAGTTAAATGCCAAAAATGCATAGTCATACCCTTCGGGAAAAACAAGGTTACCCCTAGCTACCAAATAGGTGGCAATCCACTGAGCACAGAAGAAGTTATCAGGGACCTGGGGACCCAGGTTGATAGTAGTCTGTCATTCGACACCCATGTAGCTAAAGTAGTTAGGAAGACCTTCTACATTGCCCACCTTATCATGAAGGGATTCTCATCTAGATCAAGGGAGGTCATAGTCTCCCTTTACTCATCACTCATCAGACCAATGATTGAGTACAATGCCCCATTCGGAATGTATCTGACCCGACACTTGCAGCAGCTGGAGAGGCCACAAAAGTTCCTCACCAAAAGGATAAAGGGTCTCAAAATCTATCCTATGCTGCCCGACTGAAAGAACTCCAGCTCTATTCAGTCGCCACACGCTTGCTCAGAGGTGACCTTTGCCTAACATACAAGGCCATGTCAAACCCAGATTTGATGAATATGCTTCACCTCAAAAATCTAGATCCATCAGAGCCACAAGGGCAGGAGACTTAAACCTCGACACGGCTATTAATAGGACGTGCTGGAGGGATAGATTCATCACCCAAAGACTCCCTATGCTGTGGAACAAAATCCCGGTACATGTGAGGCAGAGCACCTCGCTGGCCTTGTTCAAGAGAAATCTTGACCAATGGATGGGAGATCGCAGATATACCCCAGGGATTACCTCAGTGTCACTGCTCGACAGAGGCACAGCAAAATAATGGGTATAGTTCCCCATACTAAAGGGGTGGCGTAAGCCACAAAACGATGGGCTAGGCTTGTAAATGCCCTCGGGCAGATAGCCTAGTATGAACCTATGAACCTATGAACCTATGAGTACATTTTTAAGTATTTCAGAGATGATGAGTTTATCATAATGGTTAAGGTCTTCACCTCATACACACAAAGAACACAATTTGATTCTGACCTCGGGTTATTGGTTAAGCTTAAACTGGCTCTTCATGGCAATTAGCCTACTATACTCCTGTGAACTTCAGATTACTATAGGTCTGAAGTTAGTGATGTCTTGAATTTCCGCCTTTGTGTCGAAAGATAGTGTGAATTTTTCCAAAGAAACATAGCATGAGATTCTTGGATTGACCTATTTGTAAGGACTGAGACAGGATAGGCAGTGCTATTTGCTGCTATTTTAAGGTACTCAGTTGGAAGGTCATCAGCTTAAGGTGAGCACGGTTTGAGCTTAGGAGTTGTTTTATTTAGGATGAGAGTACAGGTTTGAAGGTGAAAGTGGACATAGTGATATGTGGCTGTTGGGCAAGAGTGGGATTAGATGTAGAAATCCTTGGGTAGGAACACCGTACTATCCATGAAATAAGAGATGGATCCTATTGCAGGTTTGAGTAATAAGTTATTGGTAGGGGGATTCGGTTTGAATTTTTGACCGGGATGCAAGATTTCTTTAATAGATAACCAGAATTTTTAAGGGTTGTATTAACTATTGGTCTGAATGTTGTTGTATTACATTTTTTTCATTTATTTGCTTTTAGCGCAGATATGGAACATTCTGAAGTTTGAGATACTGTGATGTTTTATATTTCTGATATTCTTTACATGCTTTTTCTTTATTCTGCTTTAACATTCTACTCTTTTGGATAGCCAAATTGCATTATTTGTTTTTAGTCTCTTCCTTCTAGGAGGTGCAAGGCTATTTAGGAAAGTTGCATTGAATTCATTTACATCATCATCTAATGGGAGGATTTTTTCAATATCCCAGTTAATAGATGATAGTGCAGTACTCTGGGTTAAACCTGGGCAGGTTGCATGTTCTTTTATAAACATGCTGTTTAAGTGGATGTGTGATATGTCTGGTTTCATTTTTCCAAATCTTCTGGGCTTCTAATACCATTATGGGAATGGACCTCATTCCTAACTCAGGGTGATTAAAGATCATGAAATTAGTCTGTTTCAGTCTTGTATATGAGACATTGTAAAAACTACAAAACTTAAAGACCAACCAATAAACCAAAAACGAGCTTAAAGAAACAGTTCACTCGAAGTTATTTGATGAAATTATTGTTTAATAATGTTAGCACACGCTTTCGGAGAGCTCTTTGTCCCTCCTTCCTCAGACACAAAGATAAAAGTATGATTAAATGGGTACATTTTATACACTCAAATTCAATTAATTAATTATGCTAAACAGATACAATTACACAAACCTACACACTAAACCGGAAGCAACTGCAAGTACACCATGTACCACTACTACTAAAATCAATCGTATAATCTATAATACCTTTTAAACAATCAATAATTTATAATTTAAATAATTTCAAAACAAAATATATAATTATATAAATATAAGTGTAAATATACATAAAAAATATAATGGTTTAAATAACCAGTCCAATGAAGAGGCGAATGCTGAAGGAAATGTAACAGTCTTGTTGAGGTTAGTGATGGGGCGTATGGACAACCTCACTCAACGTATTGACTGTCTGCAAGCAGCAGGTGCTAGTGCTGGTTGTTCTTTGTTAAGCAGCCATCCCGTTGGTTCTACCTCAACAAACAACGTAATGAGGCAGCACCTAGCACCAGTAGGAAACCTACGTTCACCACAACCCGGAAGCAGCAGTAACAACAACAATCGCGGGCACAGTCCTGAACCGGCTGGTGCTCCAACAGAGCAAGGTGCTTTATTTCATGGCCCTGACCAAGGAAGGCAAAGGATGGTGTCTGAGGATTTATTAACATCTTCGGTGCCTACAATTGGTAGGTTCTTAAGTAATAATAATTTTTTTGGCAACGGATGTGGGAATGAAAGTGGCTCAACACAACAGGAGAACTCTGATCAAGTCGTAAGTAATACTGTTAATTTAATTGGCATTTTTGATCAGAAACTGTTCAAGTGCGGGAAGCTGCAACTTGAAATTTCTTATCTACAGGAATGTTTGACAAAGCAAGTGATTCCTAAAGGTCTTCGACAGTGGCGTTATCCTGTCGGACTGGTTGAAGGCTCACAGTTCCACAAAGACCTTCTAGCGCTTTTTGATAGGCAAGGCTTTGAATTTATTAATTTACTTATTATAGAGTATCAAATGGATGTGCAGAAGTTACAAACTGACTTGGAGCTCCTTGAGCAGAGTATTAAAAATGACAATGACTTCTTGAGATACAAGTACGAATTTTCTCATACATTCACCAGTATTGAGGCCACTATGAACAAACTTGTTAACACCAAGAATAGAAAAATTGCTAGGGACATGCGAGATTATGGTAACAACAAGGCATACCCTCACCCCCCACCAATCTTTAAAGTGTCTCTTGGTTCTGGACTTTTTGATAGTGCTAATATTGAACTGATAAGTGAATCAAATGAGCAACAGGTTCATGGGGCTGGTGACCAAGACGAAGAGGTTCAACCTCTTCGTCATAGTGAGAGACTGCTTAATGGTAGTAACACTGGGTTTAACAATCATACTAATAACGGGGCTACTAACCACCAACACCACTCAGTGTCGACAAGCCCCGGGGGTCAGAACAACACAAACCAACAGGGTTTTCCCTGAAGCAACAAGAACAGACAGACGAATACGAGAGGGCGGTACAATCAAGGCAATTCCAGGAGCAGGAGGAACCAGAGGAAGAGATGATGAATCACTTCTATGATCCTCAGATTATTTCTGACTCAAAGGGTGACTTTAAAATATATAATTACACTTCTTTTGCTATTGATTTAGATATGGTGGAGTTTTTTTCAAGAGGTCTTTCTTTTGTACCTGATTCCCATTTTGATCTAGTTAAGACAATTGTTGATCTTAAACTTTTTGTAAGAAAATTAAATTTAAGTTCTTTAATGGGTGACAAAAGTAAAACGGACAGTAAATTTAAAACTCCTAGTACTTATAACCCCCCCTTTACAAGATTCTCTTCGCCTGTTTGAAAAAATGTGTGAGTATGATTTTAGGGCATTATCGATGAACAATTTGCATTCAGACAAACAAGGCTTTAATACCACTAAGTCCCAGCGGGATTTTATTACTATGCTGCAGGATTGCAGCATAAGAGTTATGAAGCCTGATAAGGGGGGTGGTCTGGTTTTTATGGATCATTTTTTGTATGTTGAAAAGATGTTAAAACAGTTGAACACTGATTTTTATACATTGGTGACAATTAATGAGGTTAACACAGTTTATTCTAAAATAAGAAGTACTGTCGAGGATCTGTTTTTGGAGAGGTCGGTTGATATAGATGTGTATCACTACTTGACGACGTTAGCCCCTAAGTTACCTGTCCTTTTCGGCATACCAAAAATCCATAAATCCATTCAGGACCCCCCCCTTTCGGCCTATTGTAGATGGCCAAGGTTCGATCACATATGCTTGTGCAAAGTTTGTCGACACAATTCTTAAACCCTTGTTAGAACAGGAGTACAAGATTTGCAAGGACTCCTGGAGTTTTCTTCAGGACATCGGTAAAATACCATTTGGAAAAGAATAGTGGTTTCTGTCTATAGACATCAAAGATTTATACACCGTAATCCCTCAGGATTTGGGTATCCAATGGGTTGGTAATTTTTTAAGGAATAAGAAGGTGGACGATAACACTACTTATGTGGTAGAAACATTAGTAGAAATTGTGCTAAACTCCAACTTCATGCTATTTGATGTTAACATATATTTACAGAAATCAGGGGTAGTAATGGGTTTGCCGTGTGGTGCGAGCTTCGCCAATTGTGTGTTGGCTCATTGGGAAAGGACTCTTCTGTTTCCCAATGTATTGTTTGATGAATGTGTCGCCTGGTATACTAGGTACCAGGACGACATGTTCCTAATTTGGAAAGCACCACCATCTTGGGTCCCATTGTTTATGGATAGTATTTCTAGTATGACAAATTTTTGGAGTTTACTTACAATCTACAAGAATTTAGTATTAACTATTTAGATATTTTATTGATTAAGGATCTTTCTGCTTCATAATATAAGAGTGTTATCTATAGAAAACCTACTTACACTAACTTGTTTTTTCATTTTATGAGTTGCCACCCTAACCACCAAAAGAAAGCTGTCGTGAAAGGGCAGTTGGTTAGGGCGGCTAGGATGATATCTGATGAGGATGATTTTTTGGATGAATGTGAACATTTGAGCACTATGTTTCTCCATAGGGGGTATGCTTTTTGGTTTGTTTCAGAAATAAAATTTGAAGTTTTTCTTAAAAGATAGTCTGGTTTGTATAAACCAATTCTGTCTGGCTTTTGCAATCTTCCTCTAGGTGAAGGGTTTGTGGCTAATAAGACCCAGACCAACAACAACATTGGGGATGTTTCTGGTACTAGTTTTTGTGTACATTTAGTTTGGACCATGGTAAGATTAGGAACGTTGTCCATAAGAATTGGGCTCTTATTGCTGAAGACCCTTTTCTGTTTGGACAGTTAGGTGACAGTCCAAAAATGATATTTAAGAGAGGTTATAACTTGAAGGCACTTTTGGAGAGTAGGCCTAAACCCAGTGGTCCCCGTAACCCCGGGATGAGTAAATGTGGAGCATGTAAGCAGTGTAGGTACATGTGTACAGACCCTAAAGATAAACTAAGAGACCAAATGTATAATGTGGCAGGTAAATACAACTGTGAAACTAGAAGTGTTGTGTATGCCGCTGTTTGCCAAAAATGCACTGCTTTTTATATCGGTAAGACCGAAAGGAAAGTGAAGCAGCGCATTTATGAACATGTTTATGCTATAAATAGGCTTTATCTTAATAACGCCCTGGCAAGGCATATTAATGATTTTCCGGACCATCATTTTAAATTTACGGTCCTTAAGAAAATCAATTTCGATATTAGGGGTGGTCCTTGGCAGAATAAGTTAGAAGTGGATGAACTTTTTTAGCAGATTTGTACTGCTTCATATATTTTTCCTGGTTTGAATGATCATGTGTCTATTAGTTGTGTTTTAAAAAAACTTGCCTTAAAAAGGTGATTGGGGTGTTAAAAGAATTTTTAATGCATGTTTTAAATGAAGTCGTATTTATATATGTACATTTTTAGTAAATAAATATATATACATATATATATATATATTTTATGTATATTTACACTTATATTTATATAATTATATATTTTGTTTTGAAATTATTTAAATTATAAATTATTAATTATTGATTGTTTAAAAGGTATTATAGATTATACGATTGATTTTAGTAGTAGTGGTACATGGTGTACTTGCAGTTGCTTCCGGTTTAGTGTGTAGGTTTGTGTAATTGCATCTGTTTAGCATAATTAATTAATTGAATTTGAGTGTATAAAATGTACCCATTTAATCATACTTTTATCTTTGTGTCTGAGGAAGGAGGGACATAGAGCTCTCCGAAAGCGTGTGCTAACATTATTAAACAATAATTTCATCAAATAACTTCGAGTGAACTGCTTCTTTAAGCTTGTTTTTGGTTTATTATATGACACATTGTCATCATAATGTGTACAATTTCAATGATCATTGCTACTTTTGTCTTTTTTTTTCATGAACCACTATATTTGGTGTTCTCGCATCTACTCATGGCTGGTGTTAGCATTTTGGGGGTCCCCAAGCAAGTGTCAAGTTTGGGCCCCAGACAAGTTCAGTCTAAGTATCACTCTTTACCATCAACCATTCTAAACAACCTTTTGGTTTATACAGCAGACTTTTAGGATTAGTATACATATACAGAACCGTAAAAACAATGCTCTTACAATTTGACAGGCCAGTGCATCGTATTACATTGGTCCATTTCAGAGATTAACATTGACAGTGACTGGCATTTAGTTGTAGTGATGACACATTACAACAGCACTATATGCAGGGCTGGCCTACGTTGAAATGGTACCATAGACACAGACCCCCATGGCACCCCTCACTACTTAGTGTTTCACCTACCTGCACACATCTCTCCCAGTTCTCTACCCATTGCTGGCTGCTCACAACATAAAAAATACGTTTGTCTACATTTTCTCACATTTTGCTTTGATCTTCAGCTTTTTCAAGAAGACATGGCCTTCTCTTCTCTAGGGTCTGAAGTGTGTATATGTATGTATATGTATATATATATATATATATATATATATATATATATATATATATATATATATATATATATATATATGTATATATGTATATATCTGTGTGTGTGTGTGTGTGTGTGTGTGTGTGTGTGTGTGTGTGTGTGTGTGTGTGTGTGTGTGTGTGTGAGAGTCTGTGTGTGTGTGCGTGTTTGTGTGTGTGTTACGCAACTTTTTTCATTTAATGATGGCTTCTACAATGATTATGATTAAGAAAAGAAACTCGTTGTTGCTGTTCAAGTTTACTTTCCCTTCCATTCTTTCAAAACATTTACCTGTCCAAGGTAACATAGTAATAATTTTGTAGATGTCATAGGGTTACAGATGCATTGTGGTGCATTTCAGAGCATTTTCAAACCGGTCCTGTGATAGTTTGCTCAAAAATCATCAGCAAGAAATAAAGTCAGTCTTATATTATTTTTTTGTCAGGGAAGACACAAGTGGTGCCCAAGGCTTAATGTTCAAAACTGACAAAAACAGTACCTCATAATAAGCTAACAAAATAAGTCTTTTAAAGAGTACATAAATATTATCTGGGAATACTATCTGTATCCTTACCTCTTACACCAAAAAAGACACCAGTCACTGTCTGTCAATCCCCCTGATATTAAGACTGGGTTCAAAGGTCCACAAGTGACTGCTGTCCTACATGTACCTAGTATGCCTCCACACTCCTCAGCCCTGCCCACAGAGGTAACCACCTGTATACTTGCCTGATATGTAATTGTGAGAAAAGTACAAATATAATGATCACAGTAATGTATTCCAACTTGCTGTTCCTTGACTGTACGATGCCCCTATGCAAGGTAAAGTAACCTTCTTTGCTTAGAGGTTTGCTAGAAAAGTAAAAGAAACAATAACTACATGGGCTCCAGCCCCAGGACAAGCTGCAATGATTTCTTATACATACTTCTGAGGTTTGCTTGAGGAAAATTAAAGTAATGATCACACCATTCTCCACCCCACACATAAGGTACAACAACCTGCTGTACATACCTATGACTAGGGGTGGTTTTAGAATGGGTAAGGCAGTTGAAGGCAGTGTCCACCACCAAATTCATATCAAAATACATTTATACAGTTTGGAGTGTAAGAGCCACCAGACCTGTAGAAACTCTAAAGGGCTGAATGTTCTGTGATGTATTTTATGCCTTCTTTTTGAAAGATAATTACTTAACTGCATTTGTTTTACTGATACCCAGAATAGGTATGTGTGTGCCTATAAATATTGTGTATGCACAGATAAAAATTAGTGATATTTTTTGCACGTACACACACACACACACACACACACACACACACACACACACACACACACAAACATGCAAACTATGTATTAACCTTTAGGGAAATTGGTGGAATGCCAACTCACATACTACATTACTCTGAGGTGCTGGAGGAAACCAGAGTGCATAGACAGACACACACAGAGGCAGAGGCAGGGATGATGTGCAAACTCTACATGACGTGCAAACTCTACATAGAAAATGCTACAGCCAAGCAGTCTTCCAGAGCAAAGCACCATAAAATAGCAATGTTACTCATGATGCCATGGTAGCAATGAGCAGGTGCTTTCACACACCTCTCTTGCAAAACCACCAAAGATAGTCACCTATCATGTACTAAGTCTACATTTATGATGGCAAGTGCAAGAAATTGTGGCCAATTTGTTTTAAATACAATGTAACAGCACCCCCCCCATACATAGGTATAATGGCATGCCAGTAATACCTTCTGACTTGTTGCTCTTACACTGCACCCTCCACACACATACAATCATAAGACAAAGTGATACAAGCATTATACTGATTTTTGCAAACAACAATACATTGTGTGACACTAGTAATGGCACACCAGATCAATGACTGTTATTCAGCAGTGGTCATGAGCAATGTATACCTGTCACTGTCCTTGACTTCATAGATTACCCAAAAGTTTGCATCATATATTTACTCTGTCCCTTTGCCAGTTTTCTCCTGTAAATCTTTGCTATTCCCTGTGCCTCTAATTGCAGTCATCACTATTGGAAGAACCTCTTTTCACCATTAATTGCAGTCATCACTATTGGAAGAACCTCTTTTCGCCATTCCTATGTTGGCTTCTGCTAACTTATGAATCTAACATTCTGTATGGTTATTGTTATTTTCCTTAAGAATTTGCATTCAGAATCCCAGTCTCTGTATTTATTGAGCTCCTTCCCATTTCATCATCATCCTTTTCCAGTTTTAATAATGGCTTAATGCTTGTGCTGTGTGTAGGATCCCTAAGAGTGTATCTCTGAAATACCCCTTCAAATCATGTAACCCCAAAGGAAGACTTATCACACTTGAGTCTTGCCCTCTTCCCCTCCCAGATAAAATCCTTCAACTCTTTTAATACTTGCTATCCACAACTGCTTTTCTGATTGATAAAAATCTGCCTGACCTGTGTGTAAAACTAAAGGGACTAAAAGCATTTCCACTGCTTGTATTTTGCAACCTATATCCATAAAACACACCTTACAGTGTATCAGTTTTTGTATTACCTTTGTTTAGTCTCTTCCCAAATATCCTTAGCTTCGATAACAGAATTCTTTTTAACCCATACTCCTAAGTACTTTATTTTATTATGTTCCCATAAATATGGGTATTGCTGAATCAAATTATATGTGGGTACATAGTTTACAGCTATTGCTTTTGCTTTATCTTCATTTATTCTGTATCCAGAAAAGACCTAAATCTGGTTCAGAAAGTTCCACAATGCTGAATTGCCTTTCTCTGGTTTTATCAGGTTCAAATTAATATCATTTGTAAATAAAGCCAACTTTTCTTGAGTCCCAAACCAATTACATCCTTGAGTTTCTGAGTCCCTTGCTTTCTTTGCCAATGCTTCTAAATATAAAGCAAATAAAAATGGGGAAATGGTATACCAATGTCTGATTCCTCTGTTCAAACACAACTTATCAGAAAGACCCACACACACACTTTAATTTTCAACAGTGATTCATCCTCCTAATTAACCTTATGTCAGGGAATACAAATGCTTCCATTACCTTACTCATAAAATCCCAACTTACTGTGTCAAATGCTTTCTGTGCATCGTGACCCACCAACAACAGTGGGATTTTATTACATTCTGCTTCCTTCTGGATCATGATTGTTCTATTAGTGTTGTCAGATTTTTGCCTCCAGTCCATAAAATTACATTGATACATATCTACCAATTTTGGCATCACTTTTGCCATTCTAGACAAACACTTCATAATCATGATTTAGAATCAAAATGGGCCTATATGAATCTGGTTCTGATGGGTCTTTTCCAACTTTAGGTATTCAAACCACACCAGCTTTTATCCAGGCTGTTGGTGCTTCTTCTCCTTTTGAAATACTGTTGAACAAAACCTTTCAGATCTTTATTACGCTCTTTCCTCCTAGCTTCCAAACTTCCATAGGAATACCGTCTATTCCTGGAGACTTTCCTATAGATTGGCTATAAATCACCATTTGTATCTCATCTCCTCCTATCCTGTTAATAATTGACCATCATCTACCTCTAACCTTGCCATATTTAATTCTACCATAAACATTTCCATTTGTACTTTTTCTTGACTGCCACATTTCTCTGCTTAATATAGATTTTCATAAAATTTCCAAAATATCTCTAATACTTTTAAAGTATCAATGGTTATTTTTTTTTCTTGTTATAGACTTCCTAGGCTTCGCAACAACCCTTTCTACTTTCTGATGCCTAATCTACTGTGTTAAAAAAGTAAAGCTTTTGTGCTCTGGAGTTATTATCAGAAAACAGTGGCTTAGCAATCTTTTCTTTTTCTCTTTAGCACTTGGCAGTTGTGCCCTTTCTTGTTCTGTGAGATGTGGACACTGTTCTAATGAAAATAATACAGCGTTTTATGTATATGAAGATTTAAATGCTGGTTCTTCATGCAACCATAAAATCCTTGTGATTTAGCTCACTACACATCAGTACCTTAAATAGTCTTCATGCTTCACCCACGTTTGAATTTCTATTGCAAAACGAGGATGTAAATAAACCAACATTTATGCATACATTGCTATAGAAGATAGTATTGCAGGTTCCTCTTCCATTTTCTGGAAGTAAAAAGAGCATCCCAGTGGAGGCCTCTTGAGCTGCTAGATGAAGCATCAAACAGTGCTTCTTATTGGCTTAGGTTACTTGGGGCAGCCATAATCAGTGTTAAAAGAAACATAAACAGATTTGTAGATGGGACTAGAAGTGGGGATAATGTTTTTTGTGTCTGTTTCATCAGATATTAAGGTATGCAAGCCATTCATTGCCATGCAGCCAGCTCCGACAGTAGGAGTATATGCATTGTGTGTGTTTGGAGGGGAGTTGCAATGTTTTGCATTAATGTGTCCATTATTTATGTATTTATACATTCATTTAATTATAGACCTTTGAGGTGTACAAATTCAGTAATGTGGCTGTAATTAGTGGGCACATCTGTGTGTTGAAGTAAATTACTGTAGCCATTTTTTTTATTTTAGTACAAACATCTGAGGTGTACACAGTCAGACTGTCTGTAATTTGTTGGTATGGGGGCTTTATTTGGATGAAAATTAGTGACCTTTCTGTTGTGAGTGAGTTAAACTATCATTAGTATGGCTTTGCAACAGTAGCGCTCGGTGCTGGAATACTTTACTGTGGCTATTTATTTTACTCACTATCAGACATCTGAAGTCAGTTAAAATAGTGTTTGTAACTGATGTTTATGGAGGTCATCAATGGCTAAAAGTTACGTAACCCTATTGTTTGATCAGAGCTAAATAGTTGCTGATCTGGCTTAGTGGGAGAAGTGTCACACACTGCATTTCTGTTTGCTAAAAGTAGTATAATACAGTCCTTTCTATGGATTATACAGGTATTTATGTGCATGTGGGTGAGGTGCAGCACTATATCTAAAGAGTAATAAGTTTGTCAAAATTTTTCTTTACATCACAGTCAAACATCAGCTTTGTACATATTAAGTGGCTATCTTTGGCTGCCCAGGCAGGATATGTGGAAATCAAAAAATCAGTGGCACAGTGAACAGCATTACCATCTCACAGTAAAGGATTCTCTAGTTCAGTTTTCACTGTGTTAGTATGGGTTTTGTTTTGGTACTCTTATTTTCTCTAGCATCTTAAAGATGTGGCATAGGTGAATTGCATTTCCTCCAATTTGCCTGTAGGGAAATCATGTATCTGATGTTGTTCTTTTCATTCTTCTTTACTGCTGGGTCCTGGATCCAACATCTAATCTGACTCAGTCACATTTCCAAGACTTATGCTCAAGTCTCAAACTCCTCCCTCTCCCATAATGCATCATACCTTCTCTAACCCCTCTGATCTGGTTTGCTGCCATTACATCCAGATGTGGTCCTGAGTCTCAAAGCTTCTTAGATTTCCGATAAGTATTTTATTTGCTTCAAAACCTCTATTTTTTGACAGGTTTCTTCATACGAATTTTCCCTTTAGCTATTTCTATATGTTTCCTGTAGTGTTATAATTATTTTCTTCCCCTCCTTATTGTTTTCTCACAGACATCAGGGAGCTGCCCTACCCTGCCCCCTTTCACTTCTCTTCTGGCACACCTGGCACTTTCTCTTCTCCTTCCAAAAAAATTCTCCTTTCTTGTTCCATTTTGCTCTCCAATATCTCTGATAGAGCAGTCTGCCAGATAGTAATTAGCTGTTTTTGTAGCTGTTGATTCTGTGTGTGTGCGTGAGTGTGTGGAGTTAGCATTATGTCAGACAAACCAACAGGTTCAAAAGATACACTGCATGTGGGCACAAAATCCCTACTTTGGATGACTAAAAGAAGTGTGTCTATTGCCTGGGTTACAGTCACTTGAATGCTGACTGTTTAATCTGTGTAGCCTTCAATCCTTGGGTCATCTCCAACAGTCAGAACAAACTTTTACTGAAGGGACTGTTACCTTCTTCTGGGGCTCAAACCCCCTCGAAGCCATCCAGTTCCAAGGAACTAAAAAGGTGAGCCCTCTCTGCCTATCCAAGGGCTTCATCAGACCTGCCTGAAAAAAAGGCCAAAGTTATTGGCTCTAACCATTTTGGATCTGATCTGGACTAAACCTTCTTCGGATCTGACAACTTCGGATCTGAGCAAGACAAAACCTTCTTCAGATCTGAGAGCTTCATCATACCCGAGCATCACTAAATCCTTTTTGGATCCAAGAATCTCCTTGGATTCAACATTTACTATTTTGATTTCTGGATCTTTCACTCTGAGTAGGGCAACCTTGGATCCTAGGGACTCAGATCTGCAGGCTCAGAGCCATTCACCATTACCTCAGACGAAACTGTCACCTCTGGCTCCTCCCTCTCAGCTCCTACAGTCATCAAAGTCCAGGCATTCCTCAGCATCTTCCTCTAGGTCTTCCCAAATCTTTTCCAAAGCAGATATGGACAGGCTCAGATTCAGGTAGGGGTTTTGTTATCTCCATCCCATCTTGGATCCATGAGAGCTACCGCATCTGTACTACAAATTTCCCCTCCGATCTGACACATGGTTTTGTAACCCTAGGATCCTGGTGCCCCAACAGAGTAGAGGTTGGAGCCAAGAAAACTTCTTTCGTTTACTCCTTCTTTGCCCCTGACTAGTCCTGATCTGTTTTTGTCGGATCAGAGTGGGTCTTGGATCCAAGATATTGGTACTTGCTTCAGGGAGTGCTGGTTTTGGCTCCGACCTTGGTAGATCTATCTGGTCCCTGAGGGCCTTGGCCTTCTACAGTTTGGGTCAAATTCTTTGTTTAGGTCTCAGATACAGACTGGGTTCATTTCTTTCCCTTCCGGTAACCTTGGCTCCAAGGAAGAGGGAAGAAGTCTCAACACGGTCCATCAGCCTTCCAAGAAGCAGAAAGGGCTTTCTATAGAACCGGAGAATCATCTTATTTAATCCAGCATCCTCCCCAGCCTTCATTTGATCTTAGCACTGAGCCCATCCATCCTGCTATCATAGATCAGCCTTTCCCAGGAAGCCTCCAGTCTGTTTCCCTGCAAGGGGTTCCTCTTTCTTCTGATACCTCCCCTGAACACCCCACAGAGGAGGTCCCTCACAAGAAAAAGTGCAAGAGGAGGCAATTAGACTCCCCCTTTGGAGCCCCTGACTGAGGACACTAATTGTGATGAGGGAGAAGGATCATTCAGATTGTGACCTGAAGACATCTTCTTTGGAGACATCCTTGAACTCCTTAAGCAAAAAGGTGGCTGGTTCTCCCAACCTCCTGAGGAGTCAGTGTTCCTAGAGACTTTTGGAATGGGCTCATCTACATCCTGGGTGACTTCCCCCAGCAGACAATCACATAGATGTAGCTCACCCCTGGTCTTGGAAGGAGCTTGACAAAGTCTAACCAACCTAAAACGTCCTGCTAGGTTCCTCAATCCCCCCTCTGACCCCTTACATTGAAGCAAAGTTATTCTGGTTGATGACATTGTTGTCAGCAGCCATGAAAAAGGAGCTAGATGAAGAAAACTCCACTGGCCATCCCCAAAAGGAGGTGTCTCAGGTGATGGACAGATACAGAAAGCGCATTTATGCCTCAGCTACCTTCGCAGAGGTCATTACATTTTTTGTCATACTTTACACATTTGCAGAGAGACCTGGTTAAAGAAATAACCAACTTTCTTACTGAAACCTTGTCAAAGGGGGACCGGAATAAGGTTCCCCCTCCAACTAGTGACTATCTTCACTTGCTAATTCCTCGATAAGGTTGAGCTTGCATACTACAGAAGGCACCTCACAAGCAGCCGGTGCAGACTTAGCCATTAGGAGACATGCCTGGGTGAAGCTTTGCAATTTTGCAGAAGCCTTCACTGCATCTTTCATTAATGCCCCATTGGATGGTTCCTCCCTGTTTGGACCCTTAATGAAAGAAATACTTACCCACAACGAGCAAGAAGGAAAGACCTTGTCTGCCATGGGGACCAAGTTTTGCATCTCTCGCAGATCCTTCTTGAGGAATCAGCAAGGTGGGAAGAAGACTTGGTTCAAGAAATCTCAAGGACCTTTCCAGGATCCGCATAGGGATACTTCCTCCAGAGGCAGAGGGGGGAGGTTACAATGGTAGACACTGCCTTAGAGCATTGTCGGTCATGCGCATTAGTACCCTGACGTACTGACGTCAGTCTAATGCGCCCTGACCGACATCAGCCTTATACTCTGGTATTCGGGCCGACTGGACGGGACTAAGGGGAGCATTGGGGGTGGGGGTGGGGGGTCCCCAAAATCAGGGCTTCAGGGAACTTTTCCCGTATGAGCCCTATCAGTACTCCTGAAGTGCTGCCCAACTGTCCATCTCCAGAGGCAGTTAGGGGTCATCTATCCCTGCATCTAGATACTTAGACAAACATAAAAACAATGCCTGGATACTACAAATAATATCCAAACGTTACTACATTCCCTTTTCTCCTTCACCTCTAAATCCCAGAAGGAAACTTCCCAATGTGTCACCCAGTCAGAGGGAGTATGCCACTCAAGAACTTCAAAAACTTCTAGAATGAAGAGTCATCTAAAAGATCCCGACCAAACAAACAGGATATGGAACTTGCTGTCTCTCCTTTTTGGTGCCAAGGAAAACGGGGGATCTAAGACCAATCTTGGATCTCATCAGTCTGAACCAATATGTTAAGAAGTCAAAGTTACAAATGGGTATGGTTCAGTCCATTCCGCTGCTTCTATGCAAGGATGATTGGATGTGCTCCATAGACCTCCAGGATGCATATTATATTAAAATGAACAAATGCTCCAGGAAGCACTTGCACTTTTGGCTGGGAGCCAATCAATACCAATTCAGAGTACTGCCCTTTGGACTCACCACAGCCCCCTTGGGTGTTTATCAAAGGTATGGCAGTTGTCATGGCTCACCTGAGGCTAACAGGATTCTAGATGTTTCTATATTTAGACAATTGGCTCCTTATGGCACCAACAAGCCATCAACTTATTTAGGCCAGGGATTACATCTCAGTCCAGATATTCAATGCCCTTGGCATCCCAATACATCTGCAAAATCAAATCTGACTTCTGTACATAATCTAGAATTTATAGGAATGCAATTGGACACAACACAGATAGCTTCATTATCTCTAGATCATGTACTACTTCTCAGACAACAAGGTCAAGTCTTACGGAATCTCCAGTCTCCCCCATCGAACTTTGGTCCTCTGAGTGCTGGGGGTCTGTGTCATCAGCCACCATTCCGTGCCCTTAGCAAGATTTTTATGTGAATTCTACAATGGACCCTAGCTGTTCAGTGGTCCATTCTTTACCAGTCTCTACTGGATCCCATCAAACTGACTTCAATCAGCAGATGCTATCTCCAATGGTGGATGCAGTCAAACAGTATGTTTCTGGGCAAGCCAGTCTCCTCCCCCACAATAGCCACAGTGACCACTGACCCATCACAATTGGGATAGGATGGGCATTGCCAGAGAAAAATGGTCCAAGGCACATGGTCCCCCACATAGACCAAGTTGTATATCAATGTCCTAGAGATGAAGGCAGTTCTCCTAGCATTGCAAGCCTTTCAGGACTTCTTCCCTCTGGGGATTATTGCACTTCACACAGACAACATGTCAGTAGTCTAGTACATCAACAGACAAGAAGGATCCTAATTGCAAGTCTTCTACAGAATTAGTCATTATCATCCACTTGTAGCATTATTAGTATTATTATCATTGTTATTATTAGTCAGTCTTACTTTTTATCATCCACTACCCTCCCTCATTATTTGCTATTGGAAGTGACTTCAAATGCTGCATTATTAAGTGAGAGGATTTTAAATTTTGTTTTTCACGAGAGAGTGATCTGGGAGAGGGGGTAATATTTTTTGGGGTGGGGGTTGAGCATGAGTTGTAAGTTACAGACCCATGTTTCAGTGTCTGTTATAGCTTACTGAGTAATGTTTTGGAGATTTGTCAGATTATCTGATGTGCATATGAGTGTGGAGTCATCAGCATATTGTATTAGGAAGGCCTGTTGTGTGGAGTTGTGGAGGGTGTTGAGAAGACTGTTAAAAAGAAGAAGACCAAGGATAGAGCCTTGTGGTACACTGGTGATAACTGGGAGTTATGGCAAGTTGGTGGAGTGCCATTTTACTGACTGATACCTATTGGGGATGTAGCTTTTGAACCACAGAAGGGTGGGCTGTGATAGACCTAATGTGGACATTTGAAGTAGAAGTTTGCTGCAACAAATTGTGTTGAGGGCTTTAGACAAGTATAGAGATGGGGGGGGGGGGGCGCTAGTTTGTCATTATCTCTAACTTTATCAAAAGTATCTATAAGGGTTGGAAGTGCAATGTTAGTACTATGGGAGTTATGGAAGATGTGTTGTGTGAGGAATAGTTCTTTCTACGTGAGATACTTTAGCAATTGTTTTTGAGTACATTTTTAAGTATTTCAGAGATGATGAGTTTATCATAATGGTTAAGGTCTTCACCTCATACACACAAAGACCACAATTTGATTCTGACCTCGGGTTATTGGTTAAGCTTAAACTGGCTCTTCAGGGCAATTAGCCTACTATACTCCTGTGAACTTCAGATTACTATAGGTCTGAAGTTAGTGATGTCTGTTGAATTTCCGCCTTTGTGTCGAAAGATAGTGTGAATTTTTCCAAAGAAACATAACATGAGATTCTTGGATTGACCTATTTGTAAGGACTGAGACAGGATAGGCAGTGCTATTTGCTGCTATTTTAAGGTACTCAGTTGGAAGGTCATCAGCTTAAGGTGAGCACGGTTTGAGTTTAGGAGTTGTTTTATTTAGGATGAGAGTACAGGTTTGAAGGTGAAAGTGGACATAGTGATATGTGGCTGTTGGGCAGGAGTGGGATTAGATGTAGAAATCCTTGGGTAGGAACACCGTACTATCCATGAAATAAGAGATGGATCCTATTGCAGGTTTGAGTAATAAGTTATTGGTAGTGGGATTCGGTTTGAATTTTTGACCAGGATGCAAGATTTCTTTAATAGATAACCAGAATTTTTAAGGGTTGTATTAATTATTGGTCTGAATGTTGTTGTATTACATTTTTTTCATTTATTTGCTTTTAGTGCAGATATGGAACATTCTGAAGTTTGAGATACTGTGATGTTTTATATTTCTGATATTCTTTACATGCTTTTTCTTTATTCTGCTTTAACGTTCTACTCTTTTGGATAGCCAAATTGCATTATTTGTTTTTAGTCTCTTCCTTCTAGGAGGTGCAAGGCTATTTAGGAAAGTTGCATTGAATTAATTTACATCATCATCTAATGGGAGGATTTTTTTGATATCCCAGTTAATAGATGATAGTGCAGTACTCTGGGTTAAACCTGGGCAGGTTGCATGTTCTTTCATAAACATGCTGTTTAAGTGGATGTGTGATATGTCTGGTTTCATTTTTCCAAATCTTCTGGGCTTCTAATACCATTATGGGAATGGTCCCCATTCCTAACTCAGGGTGATTAAAGATCATGAAATTAGTCTGTTTCAGTCTTGTATATGAGACATTGTAAAAACTACAAAACTTAAAGACCAACCAATAAACCAAAAACGAGCTTAAAGAAGCAGTTCACTCGAAGTTATTTGATGAAATTATTGTTTAATAATGTTAGCACACACTTTCGGTGAGCTCTATGTCCCTCCTTCCTCAGACACAAAGATAAAAGTATGATTAAATGGGTACATTTTATACACTCAAATTCAATTAATTAATTATGCTAAACAGATACAATTACACAAACCTACACACTAAACCGGAAGCAACTGCAAGTACACCATGTACCACTACTACTAAAATCAATCGTATAATCTATAATACCTTTTAAACAATCAATAATTTATAATTTAAATAATTTCAAAACAAAATATATAATTATATAAATATAAGTGTAAATATACATAAAAAATATAATGGTTTAAATAACCAGTCCGATGAAGAGGCGAATGCTGAAGGAAATGTAACAGTCTTGTTGAGGTTAGTGATGGGGCGTATGGACAACCTCACTCAACGTATTGACTGTCTGCAAGCAGCAGGTGCTAGTGCTGGTTGTTATTTGTTAAGCAGCCATCCCGTTGGTTCTACCTCAACAAACAACGTAATGAGGCAGCACCTAGCACCAGTAGGAAACCTACGTTCACCACAACCCGGAAGCAGCAGTAACAACAACAATCGCGGGCACAGTCCTGAACTGGCTGGTGCTCCAACTGAGCAAGGTGCTTTATTTCACGGCCCTGACCAAGGAAGGCAAATGACGGTGTCCGAGGATTTATTAACATCTTCGGTGCCTACAATTGGTAGGTTCTTAAGTAATAATAATTTTTTGGCAACGGATGTGGGAATGAAAGTGGCTCAACACAACAGGAGAACTCTGATCAAGTCGTAAGTAATATTGTTAATTTAATTGGCGTTTTTGATCAGAAACTGTTCAAGTGCAGGAAGCTGCAACTTGAAATTTCTTATCTACAGGAATGTTTGACAAAGCAAGTGATTCCTAAAGGTCTTCGACAGTGGCGTTATTCTGTCGGACTGGTTGAAGGCTCACAGTTCCACAAAGACCTTCTAGCGCTTTTTGATAGGCAAGGCTTTGAATTTTTTAATTTACTTATTATAGAGTATCAAATGGATGTGCAGAAGTTACAAACTGACTTAGAGTTCCTTGAGCAGAGTATTAAAAATGACGATGACTTCTTGAGATACAAGTACGAATTTTCTCATACGTTCACCAGTATCGAGGCCACTATGAACAAACTTGTTAACACCAAGATGAGAAAAATTGCTAGCGACATTCGGGATTATGGTAACAACAAGGCATACCCTCACCCCCCACCAATCTTTAAAGTGTCTCTTGGTTCTGGACTTGTAGATAGTGCTAATATTGAACTGATAAGTGAATCAAATGAGCAATAGGTTCATGGGGCTGGTGACCAAGACGAAGAAGTTCAACCTCTTCGTCATAGTGAGAGACTGCTTAATGGTAGTAACACTGGGTTTAACAATCATACTAATAACGGGGCTACTAACCACCAACACCACTCAGTGTCGACAAGCCCCGGGGGTCAGAACAACACAAACCAACAGGGTTTTCCCAGAAACAACAAGAACAGACAGACGAATACGAGAGGGCGGTACAATCAAGGCAATTCCAGGAGCAGGAGGAACCAGAGGAAGAGATGATGAATCACTTCTATGACCCTCAGATTATTTCTGACTCAAAGGGTGACTTTAAAATATATAATTATACTTCTTTTGCTATTGATTTAGATATGGTGGAGTTTTTTTCAAGAGGTCTTTCTTTTGTACCTGATTCCCATTTTGATCTAGTTAAGACAATTGTTGATCTTAAACTTTTTGTAAGAAAATTAAATTTAAGTTCTTTAATGGGTGACAAAAGTAAAACGGACAGTAAATTTAAAACTCCTAGTACTTATAACCCCCCTTTACAAGATTCTCCTCGCCTGTTTGAAAAAAATGTGTGAGTATGATTTTAGGGCATTATCGACGAACAATTTGCATTCAGACAAACAAGGCTTTAATACCACTAAGTCCCAGCGGGATTTTATTACTATGCTGCAGGATTGCAGCATAAGAGTTATGAAGCCTGATAAGGGGGGTGGTCTGGTTTTTATGGATCATTTTTTGTATGTTGAAAAGATGTTAAAACAGTTGAACACTGATTTTTATACATTGGTGACAATTAATAAGGTTAACACAGTTTATTCTAAAATAAGAAGTACTGTCGAGGATCTGTTTTTGGAGAGGTCTATTGATATAGATGTGTATCACTACTTGACGATGTTAGCCCCTAAGTTACCTGTCCTTTTCGGAATACCGAAAATCCATAAATCCATTCAGTACCCCCCCTTTCGGCCTGTTGTAGATGGCCGAGGTTCGATCACGTATGCTTGTGCAAAGTTTGTCGACACAATTCTTAAACCCTTGTTAGAACAGGAGTCCCAGATTTGCAAGGACTCCTGGAGTTTTCTTCAGGACATCGGTAAAATACCATTTGGAAAAGAATGGTGGTTTCTGTCTATAGACATCAAAGATTTATACACTGTAATCCCTCAGGATTTGGGTATCCAATGGGTTGGTAATTTTTTAAGGAATAAGAAGGTGGACGATAACACTACTTATGTGGTAGAAACATTAGTAGAAATTGTGCTAAACTCCAATTTCATGCTATTGAATGTTAACATATATTTACAGAAATCAGGGGTAGCAATGGGTTTGCCGTGTGGTGCGAGCTTCGCCAATTGTGTGTTGGCTCATTGGGAAAGGACTCTTCTGTTTCCCAATGTATTGTTTGATGAATGTGCCGCCTGGTATACTAGGTACCAGGACGACATGTTCCTAATTTGGAAAGCACCACCATCTCGGGTCCCATTGTTTATGGATAGTATTTCTAGTATGACAAATTTTTGGAGTTTACTTACAATCTACAAGAACTTAGTATTAATTATTTAGATATTTTATTGATTAAGGATCTTTCTGCTTCAAAATATAAGAGTGTTATCTATAGAAAACCTACTTACTCTAACTCGTTTCTTCATTTTACGAGTTGTCACCCTAACCACCAAAAGAAAGCTGTCATGAAAGGGCAGATGGTTAGGGCGGCTAGGATGATATCTGATGAGGATGATTTTTTGGATGAATGTGAACATTTGAGCACTATGTTTCTCCATAGGGGGTATCCTTTTTGGTTTGTTTCAGAAATAAAATTTGAAGTTATTCATAAAAGACGGCCTGGTTTTTATAAACCAATTCTGTCTGGCTTTTGCAATCTTCCTCTAGGTGAAGGGTTTGTGGCTAATAAAACCCAGACCAACAACAACATTGGGGATGTTTCTGGTACTAGTTTTTGTGTACATTTAGTTTGGACCATGGTAAGATTAGGAACGTTGTCCATAAGAATTGGGCTCTTATTGCTGAAGACCCTTTTCTGTTTGGACAGTTAGGTGACAGTCCAAAAATGATATTTAAGAGAGGTTATAACTTGAAGGCACTTTTGGAGAGTAGGCCTAAATCCAGCGGTCACCGTAACCCCGGGATGAGTAAATGTGGAGCATGTAAGCAGTGTAGGTACGTGTGTACAGACCTTAAAGTTAAACTAAGAGACCAAATGTATAATGTGGCAGGTAAATACAACTGTGCAACTAGAAGTGTTGTGTATGCTGCTGTTTGCCAAAAATGCGCTGCTTTTTATATCGGTAAGACCGAAAGGAAAGTGAAGCAGCGCATTTATGAACATGTTTATGCTATAAATAAGCTTTATCTTAATAACGCCCTGGCAAGGCATATTAATGATTTTCCGGACCATCATTTTAAATTTACGGTCCTTAAGAAAATCAATTTCGATATTAGGGGTGGTCCTTGGCAGAATAAGTTAGAAGTGGATGAACTTTTTTAGCAAATTCGTACTGCTTCATATATTTTTCCCTGTTTGAATGATCATGTGTCTATTAGTTGTGTGTTAAAAAACCTTGCCTTAAAATGGTGATTGGGGTGTTAAAAGAATTTTTAATGCATGTTTTAAATGAAGTCGTATTTATATATGTACATTTTTAGTAAATAAATATATATACATATATATATATATTTTATGTATATTTACACTTATATTTATATAATTATATATTTTGTTTTGAAATTATTTAAATTATAAATTATTAATTATTGATTGTTTAAAAGGTATTATAGATTATACGATTGATTTTAGTAGTAGTGGTACATGGTGTACTTGCAGTTGCTTCCGGTTTAGTGTGTAGGTTTGTGTAATTGTATCTGTTTAGCATAATTAATTAATTGAATGAGTGTATAAAATGTACCCATTTAATCATACTTTTATCTTTGTGTCTGAGGAAGGAGGGACATAGAGCTCTCCGAAAGTGTGTGCTAACATTATTAAACAATAATTTCATCAAATAACTTCGAGTGAACTGCTTCTTTAAGCTCGTTTTTGGTTTATTATATGACACATTGTCATCATAATGTATACAATTTCAATGATCAGTCCCCAAGCAAGTGTCAAGTTTGGGCCCCAGACAAGTTCAGTCTAAGTATCACTGTTTACCATCACCCATTCTAAACAACATTTTGGTTTATACAGCAGACTATTAGGATTAGTATACATATACAGAACCATAAAAACAATGCTCTTACAATTTGACAGGCCATTGCATCGTATTACATTGGTCCATTTCAGAGATTAACATTGACAGTGACAGGCATTTAGTTGTAGTGATGGCACATTACAACAGCACTATATGCAGGGCTGGCCTACGTTGAAATGGTACCATAGACACAGACCCCCATGGCACCCCTCACTACTTAGTGTTTCACCTACCTGCACACATCTCTCCCTGTTCTCTACCCACTGCTGGCTGCTCACAACATAAAAAATACGTTTGTCTACATTTTCTCACATTTTGCTTTGATCTTCAGCTTTTTCAAGAAGACATGGCCTTCTCTTCTCTAGGGTCTGAAGTGTGTATATGTATGTATATGTGTATATATATATATATATATATATATATATATATATATATATATATATATATATATATATATATGTGTGTGTGTGTGTGTGTGTGTGTGTGTGTGTGTGTGTGTGTGAGTCTGTGTGTGTTTGTGTGTGTGTTATGCAACTTTTTTTCATTTAATGATGGCTTCTACAATGATTATGATTAAGAAAAGAAACTCGTTGTTGCTGTTCAAGTTTACTTTCCCTTCCATTCTTTCAAAACATTTACCTGTCCAAGGTAACATAGTAATAATTTTGTAGATGTCATAGGGTTACAGATGCATTGTGGTGCATTTCAGAGCATTTTCAAACTGGTCCTGTGATAGTTTGATCAAAAATCATCAACAAGAAAAAAAGTCAGTCTTATATTATTTTTTTGTCAGGGAAGACACAAGTGGTGCCCAAGGCTTAATGTTCAAAACTGACAAAAACAGTACCTCATAATAAGCTAACAAAATAAGTCTTTTAAAGAGTACATAAATATTATCTGGGAATACTATCTGTATCCTTACCTCTTACACCAAAAAAGACACCAGTCACTGTCTGTTAATCCCCCTGATATTAAGACTGGGTTCAAAGGTCCACAAGTGACTGCTGTCCTACATGTACCTAGTATGCCTCCACACTCCTCAGCCCTGCCCACAGAGGTAACCACATGTATACTTGCCTGATATGTAATTGTGAGAAAAGTGCAAAAATAATGATCACAGTAATGTATTCCAACTTGCTGTTCCTTGACTGTACGATGCCCCTATGCAAGGTATAGTAACCTTCTTTGCTTAGAGGTCTGCGAGAAAAGTAAAAGAAACAATAACTACATGGGCTCCAGCCCCAGGACAAGCTGCAATGATTTCTTATACATACTTCTGAGGTTTGCTTGAGGAAAATTAAAGTAATGATCACACCATTCTCCACCCCACACATAAGGTACAACAATCTGCTGTACATACCTATGACTAGGGGTGGTTTTAGAATGGGTAAGGCAGTTGAAGGCAGTGTCCACCACCAAATTCATGTCAAAATACATTTATACAGTTTGGAGTGTAAGAGCCACCAGACCTGTAGAAACTCTAAAGGGCTGAATGTTCTGTGATGTATTTTATGCCTTCTTTTTGAAAGATAATTACTTAACTGCATTTGTTTTACTGATACCCAGAAGTGCCTATAAATATTGTGTATGCACAGATAAAAATTAGTGATATTTTTTGCACGTACACACACACACACACACACACACACACACACACACACACACACACACACACACACACGCAAACTATGTATTAACCTTTAGGGAAATTGGTGGAATGCCAACTCACATACTACATTACTCTGAGGTGCTGGAGGAAACCAGAGTGCATAGACAGACACACACAGCGGCAGAGGCAGGGATGATGTGCAAACTCTACATGACGTGCAAACTCTACATAGAAAAAGCTACAGCCAAGCAGTCTTCCAGAGCAAAGCACCATAAAATAGCAATGTTACTCATGATGCCATGGTAGCAATGAGCAGGTGCTTTCACACATCTCTCTTGCAAAACCACCAAAGATAGTCACCTATCATGTACTAAGTCTACATTTATGATGGCAAGTGCAAGAAATTGTGGCCAGTTTGTTTTAAATACAATGTAACAGCACCACCCCATACATAGGTATAATGGCATGCCAGTAATACCTTCTGACTTGTTGCTATTACACTGCACCCTCCACACACATACAATCATAAGACAAAGTGATACAAGCTTTATACTGATTTCTGCAAACAACAATACATTGTGTGACACTAGTAATGGCACACCAGATCAATGCCTGTTATTCAGCAGTGGTCATGAGCAATGCATACCTGTCACTGCCCTTGACTTCATAGATTACCCAAAAGTTTGCATCATATATTTACTCTGTCCTTTTGCCAGTTTTCTCCTGTAAATCTTTGCTATTCCCTGTGCCTCTAATTGCAGTCATCACTATTGGAAGAACCTCTTTTCGCCATTAATTGCAGTCATCACTATTGGAAGAACCTCTTTTCGCCATTCCTATGCTGGCTTCTGCTAACTTATGTATCTAACATTCTGTATGGTTATTGTTATTTTCCTTAAGAATTTGCATTCAGAATCCCAGTCTCTGTATTTCTTGAGCTCCTTCCCATTTAATCATCATCCTTTTCCAGTTTTAATAATGGCTTAATGCTTGTGCTGTGTGTAGGATCCCTAAGAGTGTATCTCTGAAATACCCCTTCAAATCATGTAACCCCAAAGGAAGACTTATCACACTTGAGTCTTGTCCTCTTCCCCTCCCAGATAAAATCCTTCAACTCTTTAATACTTGCTATCCACAACTGCTTTTCTGATTGATAAAAATCTGCCTGACCTGTGTGTAAAACTAAAGGGACTAAAAGCATTTTCACTGCTTGTATTTTGCAACCTATATCCATAAAACACACCTTACAGTGTATCAGTTTTTGTATTACCTTTGTTTAGTCTCTTCCCAAATATCCTTAGCTTTGATAACAGAATTCTTTTTAACCCATACTCCTAAGTACTTTATTTTATTATGTTCCCATAAATATGGGTATTGCTGAATCAAATTATATGTGGGTACATAGTTTACAGCTATTGCTTTTGCTTTATCTTCATTAATTCTGTATCCAGAAAAGACCTGAATCTGGTTCAGAAAGTTCCACGATGCTGAATTGCCTTTCTCTGGTTTTATCAGGTTCAAATTAATATAATTTGTAAATAAAGCCAACTTTTCTTGTGTCCCAAACCAATTACATCCTTGAGTTTCTGAGTCCCTTACTTTCTTTGCCAATGCTTCTAAATATAAAGCAAATAAAAATGGGGAAATGGTATACCAATGTCTGATTCCTCTGTTCAAACACAACTTATCAGAAAGACCAACACACACTTTAATTTTCAACAGTGATTCATCCTCCTAATTAACCTTATGTCAGGGAATACAAATGCTTCCATTACCTTACTCATAAAATCCCAACTTACTGTGTCAAATGCTTTCTGTGCATCGTGACCCACCAACAACAGTGGGATTTTATAACATTCTGCTTCCTTCTGGATTATGATTGTTCTATTAGTGTTGTCAGATTTTTGCCTCCAGTCCATAAAATTACATTGATACATATCTACCAATTTTGGCATCACTTTTGCCATTCTTTTAGCCATTATAGACAAACACTTCATAATCATGATTTAGAATCAAAATGGGCCTATATGAATCTGGTTCTGATGGGTCTTTTCCATCTTTAGGTATTCAAACCACACCAGCTTTTATCCAGGCTGTTGGTGCTTCTTCTCCTTTTGAAATACTGTTGAACAAAACCTTTCAGATCTTTATTACGCTCTTCCCTCCTAGCTTCCAAACTTCCATAGGAATACCGTCTATTCCTGGAGACTTTCCTATAGATTGGCTATACATCGCCATTTGTATCTCATCTCCTCCTATCCTGTTAATAATTGAACATCATCTACCTCAAACCTTGCCATATTTAATTCTACCATAAACATTTCCATTTGTACTTGTCCTTGACTGCCACATTTCTCTGCTTAGTATAGATTTTCATAAAATTTCCAAAATATCTCTAATACTTCTAAAGTATCAATGGTTATTTTTTTCCTTGTTATAGACTTCCTAGGCTTCGCAACAACCCTTTCTACTTTCTGATGCCTAATCTACTGTGTTAAAAAAGTAAAGCTTTTGTGCTCTGGAGTTATTATCAGAAAACAGTGGCTTAGCAATCTTTTCTTTTTCTCTTTAGCACTTGGCAGTTGTGCCTGTTCTTGTTCTGCGAGATGTGGACACATCTTTCTTATGAAAATAATACAGCGTTTTATGTATATGAAGATTTAAATGCTGGTTCTTCATGCAACCATAAAATCCTTGTGATTTAGCTCACTACACATCAGTACCTTAAATAGTCTTCATGCTTCACCCACGTTTGAATTTCTATTGCAAAACGAGGATGTAAACAAACCAACATTTATGCATACATTGCTATAGAAGATAGTATTGCAGGTTCCTCTTCCATTTTCTGGAAGTAAAAAGTGCATTCCAGTGGAGGCCTTTTGAGCTGCTGGATGAAGCATCAAACAATGCTTCTTATTGGCTTAGGTTACTTGGGGCAGCCATAATCAATGTTAAAAGAAACATGAACAGATTTGTAGATGGGACTAGAAGTGGGGATAATGTTTTTTGTGTCTGTTTCATCAGATATTAAGGTATGCAAGCCATTCATTGCCATGCAGCCAGCTCCGACAGTAGGAGTATATGCATTGTGTGTGTTTGGAGGGGAGTTGCAATGTTTTGCATTAATGTGTCCATTATTTATGTATTTATACATTCATTTAATCATAGACCTTTGAGGTGTACAAATTCAGTAAAGTGGCTGTAATTAGTGGGCACATCTGTGTGTTGAAGTAAATTACTGTAGCCGTTTTTTTTATTTTAGTACAAACATCTGAGGTGTACACAGTCAGACTGTCTGTAATTTTTTGGTATGGGGGCTTTATTTGGATGAAAATTAGTGACCTTTCTGTTGCGAGTGAGTTAAACTATCATTAGTATGGCTTTGCAGCAGTAGCGCTCAGTGCTGGAATACTTTACTGTGGCTATTTATTTTACTCACTATCAAACATCTGAAGTCAGTTAAAATAGTGTTTGTAACTGATGGTTATGGAGGTCATCAATGGCTAAAAGTTACGTAACCCTATTGTTTGATCAGAGCTAAATAGTTACTGATCTGGCTTAGTAGGAGAAGTGTCACACACTGCATTTCTGTTTGCTAAAAGTTGTATAATCCAGTCCTTTCTATGGATTATACAGGTATTTATGTGCATGTGGGTGAGGTGCAGCACTATATCTAAAGAGTAATAAGTTTGTCAAAATTTTTCTTTACATCACAGTCAAACATCAGCTTTGTACATATTAAGTGGCTATCTTTGGCTGCCCAGGCAGGATATGTGGAAATCAAAAAATCAGTGGCACAGTGAACAGCATTACCATCTCACAGTAAAGGATTCTCTAGTTCAGTTTTCACTGTGTTAGTATGGGTTTTGTTTTGGTACTCTTATTTTCTCTAGAATCTTAAAGATGTGGCATAGGTGAATTGCATTTCCTCCAATTTGCCTGTAGGGAAATCATGTATCTGATGTTGTCCTTTTCATTCTTCTTTACTGCTGGGTCCTGGATCCAACATCTAATCTGACTCAGTCACATTTCCAAGACTTATGCTCAAGTCTCAAACTCCTCCCTCTCCCATAATGCATCATACTTTCTCTAACCCCTCTGATCTGGTTTGCTGCCATTACATCCAGATGTGGGCCTGAGTCTCAAAGCTTCCTAGATTTCCGATAAGTATTTTATTTGCTTCAAAACCTCTATTTTTTGACAGGTTTCTTCATACGAATTTTCCCTTTAGCTATTTCTATATGTTTCCTGTAGTGTTATAATTATTTTCTTCCCCTCCTTATTGTTTTCTCACAGACATCAGGGAGCTGCCCTACCCTGCCCCCTTTCACTTCTCTTCTGGCACACCTGGCACTTTCTCTTCTCCTTCCAAAAAAATTCTCCTTTCTTGTTCCATTTTGCTCTCCAATATCTCTGATAGAGCAGTCTGCCATATAGTAATTAGCTGTTTTTGTAGCTGTTGATTCTGTGTGTGTGTGCGTGAGTGTGTGGAGTTAGCATTATGTCAGACAAACCTACAGGTTCAAAAGATACACTTCATGTGGGCACAAAATCCCTACTTTGGATGCCTAAAAGAAGTGTGTCTGTTGCCTGGGTTCCAGTCACTTGAATGCTGACTGTTTAATCTGTGTAGCCTTCAATCCTTGGGTCATCTCCAACAGTCAGAACAAACTTTTACTGAAGGGACTGTTACCTTCTTCTGGGGCTCAAACCCCCTCGAAGCCATCCAGTTCCAAGGAACTAAAAAGGTGAGCCCTCTCTGCCTATCCAAGGGCTTCATCAGACCTGCCTGAAAAAAAGGACAAAGTTATTGGCTTTAACCATTTTGGATCTGATCTGGACTAAACCTTCCTTGGATCTGACAACTTCGGATCTGAGCAAGACAAAACCTTCTTCAGATCTGAGAGCTTCATCATACCCGAGCATCACTAAATCCTTTTTGGATCCAAGAATCTCCTTGGATTCAACATTTACTATTTTGATTTCTGGATCTCTCACTCTGAGTAGGGCAACCTTGGATCCTAAGGACTCAGATCTGCAGGCTCGGAGCCATTCACCGTTACCTCAGAGGAAACTCTCACCTCTGGCTCCTCCCTCTCAGATCCTACAGTCACCAAAGTCCAGGCATTCCTCAGCATCTTCCTCTAGGTCTTCCCAAATCTTTTCCAAAGCAGATATGGACAGGCTCAGATTCAGGTAGGGGTTTTGTTATCTCCATCCCATCTTGGATCCATGAGAGCTACCGCATCTGCACTGCAAATTTCCCCTCCGATCTGACACATGGTTTTGTAACCCTAGGATCCTGGTGCCCCAACAGAGTAGAGGTTGGAGCCAAGAAAACTTCTTTTGTTTACTCCTTCTTTGCCCCTGACTAGTCCTGATCTGTTTTTGTCGGATCAGAGTGGGTCTTGGATCCAAGATATTGGTACTTGCTTCAGGGAGTGCTGGTTTTGGCTCCGACCTTGGTAGATCTCTCTGGTCCCTGAGGGTCTTGGCCTTCTACAGTTTGGGTCAAATTCTTTGTTTAGGTCTCAGATCCAGACTGGGTTCATTTCTTTCCCTTCCGGTAACCTTGGCTCCAAGGAAGAGGGAAGAAGTCTCAACACAGTCCATCAGCCTTCCAAGTTACAGAAAGGGATTTATATACTACCAGAGAATCATCTTGTTTAATCCAGCATCCTCCCCAGCCTTCATTTGATCTGAGCACTGAGCTCATCCATCCTGCTATCATAGGTCAGCCTTTCCCAGGAAGCCTCCAGTCTGTTTCCCTGCAAGGGGTTCCTCTGTCTTCTGATACCTCCCCTGAACACCCCACAGAGGAGGTCCCTCACAAGAAAATGTGCAAGAGGAGGCACTTAGACTCCCCCTTTGGAGCCCCTGACTGAGGACACTAATTTTGATGAGGGAGAAGGATCATGCAGATTGTGACCTGAAGACATCTTCTTTGGAGACATCCTTGAACTCCTTAAGCAAAAAGGTGGCTGGTTCTCCCAACCTCCTGAGGAGTCAGTGTTCCTAGAGGCTTTTGGAATGGGCTCATCTACATCCTGGGTGACTTCCCCCAGCAGACAATCACATAGATGTAGCTCACCCCTGGTCTTGGAAGGAGCTTGACAAAGTCTAACCAACCTAAAACATCCTGATAGGTTCCTCAATCCCCCTTCTGACCCCTTACATTGAAGCAAAGTTATTCTGGTTGATGACATTGTTGTCAGCGGCCATGAAAAAGGAGCTAGATGAAAAAAACTCCACTGGCCATCCCCAAAAGGAGGTGTCTCAAGTGATGGACAGATATAGAAAGCGCATTTATGCCTCAGCTACCTTCGCAGCGGTCATTACATTTTTTGTCATACTTTACACATTTGCAGAGAGACCTGGTTAAAGAAATAATCAACTTTCTTACTGAAACCTTGTCAAAGGAGGACCTGAATAAGGTTCCCCCTCCAACTAGTGACTATCTTCACTTGCTAATTCCTCGATAAGGTTGAGCTTGCATACTGCAGAAGGCACCTCACAAGCAGCCGGTGCAGACTTAGCCATTAGGAGACATGCCTGGGTGAAGCTTTGCAATTTTGCAGAAGCCTTCAATGCATCTTTCATTAATGCCCCATTGGATGGTTCCTCCCTGTTTGGACCCTTAATGAAAGAATTACTTACCAACAACGAGCAAGAAGGAAAGACCTTGTCTGCCATGGGGACCAAGTTTTGCATCTCTCGCAGATCCTTCTTGAGGAATCAGCAAGGTGGGAAGAAGACTTGGTTCAAGAAATCTCAAGGACCTTTCCAGGATCTGCATGGGGATACTTCCTCCAGAGGCAGAGGGGGGAGTTTACAATGGTAGACACTGCCTTAGAGGCCGGGGGGTGGGGGGTCCCCAAAATCAGGGCTTCAGGGAACTTTTCCCGTATGAGCCCTATCAGTACTCCTGAAGTGCTGCCCAACTGTCCATCTCCAGAGGCAGTTAGGGGTCATCTATCTCTGCATCTAGATACCTAGACAAACATAAAAACAATGCCTGGATACTACAAATAATATCCAAACGTCACTACATTCCCTTTTCTCCTTCACCTCTAAATCCCAGAAGGAAACTTCCCAATGTGTCACCCAGTCAGAGGGAGTATGCCACTCGAGAACTTCAAAAACTTCTAGAATGAAGCATCATCTAAAAGATCCCTACCAAACAAACAGGATATGGAACTTGCTGTCTCTCCTTTTTGGTGCCAAGGAAAACAGGGGATGTAAGACCAATCTTGGATCTCATCAGTCTGAACCAATATGTTAAGAAGTCAAAGATACAAATGGGTATGGTTCAGTCCATTCTGCTGCATCTATGCCGCTGAATCACTTACAAATGCCTTCTACCAGCACCTACAGGACTGCATGGATCAGGCAATCCCAAACAAAACAAAGACTCTTTGTACCAAAGGCAAGCGTCCAGTCTGGTGGACCCCAGCCATAAACAAGCTCTACAACAAAAGGAGGAAGCTACTACAAGATAGAGCAAAATCCTTAAAAGGTAAGACACCTTTGATCATTATAAGTAAAAAACTAAGAGCTCTCATAAAATCATCCAAGGCAAATTTTGAGAGAAAAATCGCTAAGGACTCAAAAGACAATCATAAGGCCTTCTTTAGCTATGTTAGAAACCTGGGAGGAAACTCCCAGATATGCTCAGAATTAGTTCAAAATGATGTGAAAATTACTGAACCTACAGACATTGCCAATATACTGGCTGACAGGTTCAGTGCAAACTTCTCCCCCCCCCCAAAAGGAGAGATATCTATACCAGAGGATTGTAGCCCCCCAAACATCTCTAACGCCCAGGTGAGAACTGCTCTCTCTAAGGCGAAAAACACAGCATCCATGGGACCGGATGGTGTCACCGGCTGAGTGCTCCACGAACTCAACGAGGAATTAAACCCGCAGTTAGGACAGCTGTTTAATCTTAGCCTCACCTCAGGATACGTACCCAAGGAGTGGCGCACGGCAACTGTGGTCCCACTTCACAAAGGCGGTACCTCCACCGACCCTGGAAATTACCATCCCATCAGCTTGACAAGCCTGATCTGCAAAGCCATGGAGAGGATCATAATGGAACTCATAAATAAAGACATAGGGAACTTGCAGACTTTGGATCCAACCCAGTTTGGCTTTGTCAAAGGCAGATCATGCCTTTTAAACTTGGTCGACTTTTTTGAAACAGTCACCAAGGCCATTGATGAGGGAAAGGCAGTCCATACAGCCTACCTCGACCTGGCAAAGGCTTTCGACACAATACCCCACTCAGGTATCGTTGAAAAACTCATCAGCTTAAATGTAAACCCATACATCACAAGATGGGTTGCAAACTGGCTAATTGACAGAACCCACAGGGTCAGAGTTGCTGGCGCCATGTCAGACTCAAAGCCTGTCACAAGTGGGGTCCCACAGGGCTCAGTCCTGGGCCCACTCTTGTTCAGCATCTACTTTTCTGAAGTACAAGCAAACACAGGAGGGTTATGGCTGACAAAGTTTGCAGATGACTGCAAACTGGGCGCCATAGTTGAAAACACATCTGACACAGATATCCTTCAGAAGGGTCTCACAGAAACGGATAACTGGTGCCAGAGCCATGGCCTAAAGTTAAACGCCAAGAAATGCATAGTCATACCCTTCGTGAAAAACAAGGTTACCCCTAGCTGCCATATAGGTGGCAATCCACTGAGCACAGAAGAATTTATCAGGGATCTGGGGACTCAGGTTGACAGTAACCTTTCGTTTGACACTCACGTTGCTAAAGTAGTTAAGAAGACCTTCTACATTGCCCACCTGATCATGAAGGGATTCACATCTAGATCAAGGGAGGTCATCGTCCCCCTGTACTCATCACTCATCAGACCAATGATTGAGTACAATGCTCCATTCGGAATGTATCTGACCCGACACCTGCAGCAGCTGGAAAGGCCCCAAAAGTTCCTCACCAAAAGGATAAAGGGTCTCAAAAATATGTCTTATGCTGCCCGACTGAAAGAACTTCAGCTCTATTCAGTCGCTTACCGCTGCTCAGAGGTGACCTGTGCCTGACATACAAGGCCATGTCAAACCCAGATTTGATGAACATGCTTCACCTCAAAAAAATCTAGATCCCTCAGAACTACAAGGGCGGGAGACTTAAACCTTGACACGGTTATTAATAGGATGTGCTGGAGGGACAGATTCTTCACCCAAAGACTCCCTATGCTGTGGAACAAAATCCCAGTACATGTGAGGCAGAGCACCTCGCTGGCCGTGTTCAAGAGAAATCTTGACCAATGGATGGGAGATCACAGATATACCCCAGGGATTACCTCAGTGTCTCTGCTTGACAGAGGCACAGCAAAACAATGGGCATAGTTTTCTTCAAACTAAAGGGGTGGTGAAAGCCACAAAAACTCTGGGCTAGGCTTATAAATGCCCTTGAGCAGATAGCCTAGTATGAACATATGAACCTATGATTGGATGTGCTCCATAGACCTCCAGGATGCATATTATATTAAAATGAACAAATGCTCCAGGAAGCACTTGCACTTTTGGCTGGGAGCCAATCAATACCAATTCAGAGCACTGCCCTTTGGACTCACCACAGCCCCCTTGGGTGTTTAACAAAGGTATGGCAGTTGTTATGGCTCACCTGAGGCTAACAGGATTCTAGGTGTTTCTATATTTAGACAATTGGCTCCTTATGGCACCAACAAGCCATCAACTTATTTAGGCCAGGGATTACATCTCAGTCCAGATATTCAATGCCCTTGGCATCCCAATACATCTGCAAAATCAAATCTGACTCCTGTACATAATCTAGAATTTATAGGAATGCAATTGGACACAACACAAATAGCTTCATTATCTCTAGATCATGTACTGCTTCTCAGACAACAAGGTCAAGTCTTACGGAATCTCCAGTCTCCCCCATCGAACTTTGGTCCTCTGAGTGCTGGGGGTCTGTGTCATCAGCCACCATTATGTGCCCTTAGCAAGATTTTTATGTGAATTCTACAATGGACCCTAGCTGTTCAGTGGTCCATTCTTTACCAGTCTCTACTGGATCCCATCAAATTGACTTCAATCTGCAGATGCTATCTCCAGTGGTGGATGCAGTCAAACAGTATGTTTCTGGGCAAGCCAGTGTCTTCCCCCACAATAGCCACAGTGACCACTGACCCATCACAATTGGGATAGGATGGGCATTGCCAGGGAAAAATGGTCCAAGGCACATGGTCCCCCACATAGACCAAGTTATATATCAATGTCCTAGAGATGAAGGCAGTTCTCCTAACATTGCAAGCCTTTCAGGGGTTCTTCCCTCTGGGGACTATTGCAATTCACACAGACAACATGTCAGTAGTCTAGTACATCAACAGACAAGAAGGATCCTAATCCTACCCTTATTGCATGGAGGCCTAAAAAGTTTGGGAGTGGGCAATCTCTTCAAGCCACTTTCTGATTGCAACACACATACTGGGGAAAATCAATGAGCTAGCAGACAGACTCAGCAGATTCATTCCGACTCCTCATGAGTCGTTCCATAATTCATCAATAGCAAACAAGATTTTCAGCCATTGGGGCCAATCTTGTTGTAACCTTTTTGCTTCCCCCCTTAACAACAAATGACAAGTACTTTGCTTTGCTCTGATGTCCCCAAAGGGGGAGTCACCGAGGGATGCTCTAGTCCACAACTGGCCCCCAGGCCTTTATGCTTACCCTCTCTTCCATTGATTATAATACTTCTACAGAAAGCCAACAGGCTGAAGAGCTCAGTAATCTTCATTACCCCATTTTGACCTCAACAGGTGTGGTTCCCCTTGATATGGTCTCACCTCAAGTAATCCCCATGGATACTAGATTCCAGTCAGAATATCAGTACTCCAGTCCCCACTCCCTCAGATTGACCACATGATTTCTTCACTTATAATGATTGTAAGAAAGTCCAGGCTAGCTTCTTTCCCCACCTTCTGTAAGTTGTTAATGATGGCCAATAAGCAAGAGGTATAATTATGCCTTTTTTTTTGCATTGAGCTTTAGGCCTTGGTTTTGACACCAATTATTTGTCTTTGTCAGACCCTTCTGGAAGATATCTACATCTGGGGGGGGGGATTTAATTATTGCACCCAGGTTGCAGTCATCAGCATATTGTCAGCCAAAGGCCCTCTACATGTACATTGACTTCAGAGAAGTATATTCTGAACAGAACAACTCCAAGTACTGAGTCCTGTGGGACATTACTAGTAGCAAGCCTCTTTGTGGAGATGGATTCCCCCACCCTAACTTCATGTGTCCTGCTCTGAACCATTTGACTATCCATTGGGTGACATAGTGATTTATGCCTAAATTTATGAGTTTGTCTATAAAACCTGAGTGAGCTATTGAGTCAAATACCTTTGCCAGGTCATGGTAGGCAGTATGCACTGTACTGCCATCATCCATGCTCTAATGACCTCAGAGAAGTCCACTGGGTTTAGTAAGCATGACCTGCCCTTGAAAAAATGAACTAGGATGTGTCCAGTGCTTGAAGATTTTGCTATGTCTTTGCTTATCAGGTCCACATTAATTCTTTGCATACAAGACTAGTCAAACTTATGGGTCTGTAGTTCCCTGTATCTCTTGATGGTCCGCCTTTGTGTAGATGGATTTCCATTGCAGTCATCCATTCCCTAGGAAAATGCCTGTTTGGAGGCTGTTGTTGACTGGAGATTCTAGTGGGCCTGACAGGTTGCGTTTCAAGCTATTCAGGAGGCATCCTGTGATATTATCACTGATGCAGTGTTTAGCTCTGGAGAGTGCAGTGAGGACCTATTCTTTAGTAATAGATGGGGAAGAAATGGTAGAGGGCATTTCCTGGGAGATAACTGGGAGTGATGGGGGGAGTGAAACTGGAGCAAAATTTATCAGCCAGTAAATTTGCTATAGCCCCCAGTTCAGTATATGAAGTTCCATTTACTATTAGCTCCACACACTGTGTGTGTTCCCTGTAAGATTGTGTGCATAACTGAAAAATGCCTTATGGTTATCCTTCGTCTTGTGGGCTATTTTCTCCTCAAAGTTGGTTTTGGTGGGCTTGATTATTCCCCTTAGTTGTTTTCTGAGAACATTGAGGGAGGTTTTTGTCTTTTGGGCATAGCCCTTCCTATTTTTTGGGCATGACTTTCTATCTTTTGTTGTACAATATAATCTATTTATACTGGGGGTCCACCTAGGGAGCTTATTTTTGCAGTGTGTCCTAAGTTTATTCTGGTTTGGTACTGCTGTTTCTCTGCTATTTACATGCTTGTAGAGGGTTTTTGTAAACACTTTCACATAGGCCAAAGTGTTCTCTGAGTTTGGGAGGGTTTGAAATTTAGCTATGCCATCACTTAATAGCAGGTAGTTACTCTTGGAAAAGTTCTTAAAGGTTCTAGGGGTTGCTGGAAGATAAGGCTTTATATTTATTTCAGGACTGACCACTTTGTGATTTGATCTGACCAGTGAGGACATTACAGAAGGGGGTGTGACATTGCCTCATATTTCTGAGTACCAGATCCAGGTGTGCAAAATAGCTGTTCCAGGGTGTTTGCATTGACAAAATGCAGAAATCTTTGAGCCTGCATGTTAGTGATTGTGTATGCATCCCAGTTTATGGTGGGATAGATAAAAACACTCATGAATGTGGTGTTGGACTGCACTGTGAGTGAATCCAGTACATTCTAGCACATAAATGGTTATACTGTATCACAGACAGAGACTTATATCTAGGAAGTACATAGTATGGGACTTTACCTAAGGTTAATTAGACAAGGTTAGCACAGGCATGTCATATTGTTTGACCAATCTTGAGATGTGCTTCCTTTTTATGTAGATTGATTCAACTCCACCTGTTGTCCCTCCTTGTGCGATAGCTGGTCTAAATGTGTGAAAGGCATTATAGTCTTGCACTTTCAGGGTGCCTTCTGTGGCTTTAAATGATGGCTCAGTAACTGCTCAGATATCAACACTCTCCAAGGTGAGGAATGCTTTCAGGGACTAGAGCTTTTCCTAACATTGAGCAGTAACACCTTTATTTTATCTGGAGTAGAATTTATTATTTCTGAAGGTTTATCAGATTGGCATTGCCTAAAAAAGGAATAGTGGTGTATGATGCTTTGGCCAGGTGTTTGTGATGTTACCAGTTTTGTGAACATATAGAAGGTCACTCATGATAGGGTCATTTAAGGCCTTGTACAGTAAGTAGAGGCCATACCACAAACGTCAGTAAGAGACAAAAAATAAGAGTCATAGAAATCAGGCCTTAGATTTTCTTAGTGGTAAACCATGGGGGTCTTTCAAAATGGATCATGAGTCTAGATATTTACACATCAAAGGGTGTGTTATGTTCTCTCATGGGGTTAATATGGGAGGAGTACATGTGTCAGTGGCTCAACGGGTAGCACACTAACCTTTGGTGCTGGAAGATCCAAAGGCTATGGAGTATTTTACCACACCAGATACTTGGATTAATTTTCCTATACTGACACCAAAGTGCAGTATGGGGGGTGCTGAATTGCTGTGTCTGATGTCCTCTGGATGAGATGTTAAACTGAGGTTCCTTGAGCCTGAGCTGGCCATTGCACAGGTGGATGTAAAAGATCCCATAGCACTTACTGAAGAAGAGTAGAGGAAGTTCCCAAAATCCAAAACGGTAACAAAAACTCCTCCCAAACACAGCTTTAAAGCCGTATTTGGGAGGAGTTTTTGTTACCATTTTGGATTTGACTGCTACGTTTACTCCAACCTTAACTGACTGATCTACTTTTTCTTTTCTTGAAGTTCCCCAAGTCCTCTGACCAAATTTATTCAAGTCAGTATTGATATCACCTCGATTCGCCCCTTAAAAAGAGGGCACTGGACTAGTGGAACTAACCCAGTCACTGAAGAGTAAATAAATGACATCTTGAGACCTACAAGAAATAGCTTTGGTAATCAGCATGGCTTGGTAGAAGGATTTTCTAAAGGCAGTAGATACATGAAGAAGAGCTCATTGTCCAGAAAAATGCTCATCCCTCTAACTGTTGATTTGTGAGTTTTGCGGTATGTGCATGGATGCTTATGTTTGTCAAAAAACATGGTACACATGTGTTAGCATTTAAGTTTTGGTCTTAATCCTGATACTATGTTTCTACATATTATACCACCTTGTAGGATCAGGGAATCCTCAGGAGAATTGATGATGGCTCCAAGTTTAAAATATCCTGTGAACCTCATCAACAAGAGACTCCTGACCTGAGCTTGAACACAGGAAAAGTAAATATCCACAGAAGCAGACCCAAGGATGAGTCCTGGGGGAATAGGTTCATAGGTTCATAGGTAGGTACTAGGCTATTGGCCCTAGGGCCTATACAAGCCTAGCCAAAAATGTACCCTGGCTTTCGCCACCCAAGAAAATTATTTTCCTGTGCCCCTGTCAAGCAGAACCACAGAAGTGATCCCCGGGGTGAATTTCCTATTACCCATCCAATCATCAAGATTTTTCTTGAAGAGTGCTAATGAGGAGCTCTGTTTGACATAGATAGGTAGTCTGTTCCAGAGTATGGGAAGTCTCTGGGACAGGAATATATCCCTCCAGCATGTTCTGTTTATTGTGTTGACAAGGTTTAGGTCCCTAGAGCGTGTAGCTCGGAGGAATTGGGATTTCTTTAAGTGGAGCATGTCCAACAGCTCTAGGTTTGACATAGCTTTGTATGTTAGGCAGAGATCGCCTCTGAGTAGGCGATATGCGACGGAGTAAAGCTTGAGTTTTTTGAGATGGTCTGCGTAAGGCATCTGTTTGAGGCCAGTAATCCTCTTTGTGAGGTATTTTTGCGGCCTTTCCAGTTGTTGCAGATGTCTTGTGAGGTACATACCAAAAGGGGTGTTGTACTCTATAATGGGTCTAATGAGTGATGAGTGGAGGGGAACAATGACCACTTTTTTTCTGGAT
The DNA here is from genome assembly GCF_019279795.1 of Protopterus annectens. Taxonomy (NCBI): domain Eukaryota; kingdom Metazoa; phylum Chordata; order Ceratodontiformes; family Protopteridae; genus Protopterus; species Protopterus annectens. The sequence continues at coordinate 1,418,161,106 of NC_056733.1, read as the reverse complement.
GAAAAACCTTTTTTTATGAGGTGTGCCACGTAGAAGGATTAGTACTAGTAGTCAATTTTTAAGATGAGACAAGCTGCCCCCATCCAGATTTGTTGTGTTCTGTTTGTGAGCCACATCTGCTGGTCAGAAGGTAGAATAAGGCTTTACATTTAGTTTGATTAGTTTGTCGATAATGTCTTGAGTGTGAAAGGGTTTGTAAGGTCTTTGGTAGGTCGAGGTACATTATTTTATAGAGTTTCCCCTTTGTACAATGCTTCTGTGACTTTTTTAAAGAAATTTACTAGACTAAGTAGCCAGGATCATCTTTTCACAAACCCAAACTGATTTTGGTCATGGGATTGTAAGCTGTCAATATCTAGGTTTATGAGTTCCATAATGATGTGTTGTATTATCTTACAGTTAAGGATGGTAAGGCCTATTGGTCTGCTTCTGCACCCCATAATCCAAAATCACTTGACAGGCTGAGGTTAAACTGATTCTGGGAGTGGCCTCAGTGAGACAGTACTTCATACTGACAAGGAAACATCCCACCATATTTTCCAGTGCTTAAGTCTGACAGACCATGTAAAACTTTCTCAGAGTTGATCTTTGGGTTGTAGGTATAATGTCCTGTATGAGAGGGATGTAGGTGAATTAAATTTAACTTATCAGCTAACATTTTGGCTATGTCAGCAGGGGCTGATTGGGTGTTTCAGCACTTTACATTTCTTGGTATTGGCCTTACGGTTTATAACAGCTGAAGTAGGACCATGACTGTTTTCTATTTCAGTTCATACTTGGCAGAAAACTCAAATACAACAAACCAAAGTTCTTTGTTTAATGTCTTAGAACAGATTTAGGATTCAAGAGTGAGGATTTTTTTCTTTTGTCAAACAGCTTGCTTATACTAATGTTCCACCATGGAGGTTTCCCGGTTCATAGATTAGTACTAGGCTATCTGCCTGTTTGGGACATTTTAAGCCTAGCCAAGTATCTCTTGTGAGAATCAAATCCTGCACCTTGTGTCTGTAAAGTAAACACCTTAACCATTAGGCCAAGGTTAACTTGGAATTCTACTGGTCTGATTAGGACAGATGTCTTGATGCAGTCACTAAGGTCAGCGATACCCAGACACCGAGCCTTGGAGGACTTGGTAACGGGCCGTCAGGTATGGAGTGAAACAAATGAATGCCTGTATGAGTGTGTTTATGTATCTGTCTGTGTGTTTGAGTGAGTGTGTACATGAAAGAAAAAGTGTGTGTGTGTGTGTGTGTGTGTGTGTGTGTGTGTGTGTGTGTGTGTGTGTGTGTGTGTGTGTGAGAGAGAGAGAGAGACAGAGAGAGAGGGACCCTTTTAAGTACTACTCTGAAAAACTTAGAAAGTGGATAGAAATACAGGTTGTGCATTAGCATGAATTTTCTCAAGGGTATGAAGTATGAAACTCAACTGTCTGTCATTATTTTCTGACTTCAGCCTCAATGATCTGCCAGCAATTTGCTAGAAAAGCAACAATTTTATGAGAAAAAGACCAAACATATGAGGCAAAAATCTGGACATTCTGTGAAAATCTGTACAGCTGAGAGGTTTGCTGGACAGAGCCAAATAAGAGGGACAGATGTTAAATATGGTTCTTATAAACAAAATCAGTAAGGTTGCCATTAGGTTTACTTACCTCTCAACCATAGTAGACCAATGTTATGCTGTTAAGCAAAATGTACACTTTTTTTTGGTAATTATTGCCAATTGTCTTTTTATTGTACTTTGGAACTTTCCCCCGCGGGTCTGGCCTCCTCATTAAACAAATGTCAAATAAATAAATATGTAATTTATTATGGGTGCAGCGGGATGGCCAGTCTGTGGAAATTTGTCTTACATTGATACTGGTCCTTGGTGCAAAAAAGGCTGGAGACCATTAAGATGAGAGTAGAAACTCTCTGCAAGTGCAATGCTCTTGGCTACTTGGGTATTGAAGAACTGGGGCTACTGAACCACTTCAGGTCTTCAGCTCACTTCAGAAGCTTAGCCTTAGTGACATCACAAAAGATAGTAAGGTTTGAGGGTTTTTCTTTTTTTGTTCATTACCATAAAGGTTAATGAATGGTGGTCAGATATGACAAGTGGCTATATGTGTAGAACACAGTGGTGTTAAATTGGAGTTGACCAAGTCAAGTAAATCTGAGGCCTTTTTAGGGCAGTGCACTATTTGCTTTAGTACTGATGACATGTAAGTATTGTTTGCACTTTTTGTAGAAAAGTACGTGTTCCTGTTTAAAAATGGATAGTTGAAATCCCCCAAAATAATAATGCTTCATTCAGTGGTGAGAGATTCAAGCTTGTCTGGATATGCCTAATGGGTAGGGGGTTGTAATTCGGTATGACATGGCAAAGGATCTTACAGTTATGAGAATGTGGAAGAGTTTACAAGCCCAGGTGTCATAAACTTGCAAAAGAATAAGGACGCACCATGACCTGCAACAGAGATACCTTCAGTAGGGCTGAATGAATGGAATACAGTGTGTTGTCACTGCACAGGAGCCATGCTTCAGTGATGATGCAGATGTCATACTTTCTTAGATCAGGAAGTCTTCTAGGGAGGGCATTTTCTGAGGCTTCAAGCATTGAGCTGGATTACATTTATACTGTCCTGATTTGGTTTGGCTCAGTTGGTATATGCAGCATACTACTGTTATTTGAAAAAGTACCTTGGAGGTAGAAAAATTGTCAATATACAAAAATCTGCAGGATAGAGATGCAGACCATCCTTTGCAAAGTAGTGAGGTCTTTGTTGGTCAAGAGTCAGTGACTGTTGACCATCTACTTCCAGGCAAGCATTTAATAACCATTTGTTGACCAGGTAGGCATAATGGATAGAGAGTCCTTTTTCAGGGCAGACCACAGAGTAATGTCTGGTTAATTGACTTGCTCAAAGTCACAGCTGAAGGACTCAAATCCTGCACCACAGGGAAAAACAGCTCAGACCCTTAACCCTCTACACCAACTGTCAGACAGCACTTATCTAATACCTTTGGAATGATGCCAAAATCTGATCAATTAATCAAGTCAATTATATTCAGTTTATATTGTGGCAAAATGTAGGATGATACTCAAGATACATTATATATCATTATATGCATACTCAGACAGCTCTACCATGTGTCCCTTCACACATAGGTACTCTATACAAAGACATATAACAATCCGATTGGTTGCCACATAGTGATGTCAGGCCCAACAAGAAATGCTTGACTTAGCTTTCTTTATAGCAGATGGCAATGTTACCACATTGTTTTAAGTTCAACATTCATAGTACTTACAGATTATAGAATTATGTACCAAATTCTGTTTGACTAGGCTGGCAGCCTTCACCCATCTCTACCAGTCTTCACAATCACATTCTCAGATGTCTGTCATTTCTGACCATGTCATGTTTTGGGGTGTTATGTTCCTGCACTTTCTGTCTTTTTAAGTTGGGTTGCCTCCTAGCCCTCTTTCTTTTCTCATTGCTTTTCATGGATCTTGGTTTAGGAGCAGCACCTTAATTCTTGAAAATTGTAAGCAGAAAAAAATTTGCACATTCAGATGGATACAGAAGTGAGTACTTTTGTTTGTTTGTATTATGGGGTCATGCATAGTGTCTATGTACCTTTGTCTTTGCTACCTATTTCATAGTGCAATTAATTATCTCATGGCTGCATTTTAAGGGACTTGATTAATCAATTTGTTGTAAAGTGTTGCATAGCATTTCCATGGTACAGAATGAATTATGACACTGAAGTGCTTTCTTAATTCGTATATGAGCCAGTAGCTTCAGATGTTCTTTTATTTTTGAAATTGGATGTGTGCTACACACTTAAGTACACTTTGGATGTAATAGGGTAGAAGGATATATATATATATATATATATATATATATATATTTTTTTTTTTTTTTTTTGGCATTTGTGAAGTATTCATGAAGGGCGATGTGTCACGGAGAGTATTTGATCAAGTTAGCAGATGGCTAAATTCTGATGGTATTGTCAGGTAAAAATCAGTAGCAATGAGCATCTTAGGATCTGACTAAGTAAGGCAATGTTTTTAATTTTAAAGCAGTTACTGATTAGCAATTTTGATGTGTCGTTATAGATAATGTTAATGAGATGCTTATATGCAGCTTAATGGAGGAGGCTTTGGGGAGGGTGGAGAGGGAGAACATAAATTAACTGAACAGCAGGTGAAATGTTTATATTTATTCCATGTGAATAATTGGATGCACAGAGGTAGATTAACCCATTATTCAGCTTAATAAAGTTGTTTGTTATTCACAGCTACCTAAGGAGGGAGATGCATTAATCTATTATTGTTGATAATTATAGCAGACTCAAAAAAATGAGGAGCTGAAGCAAAGAAATTCTCCTTTTTTTCCATCAAAGTATAATGCATGCTCAAAATAAGGTGATGAATCAGATGTTAGTTGTAATGTCTGGTTTTATTTGATCATTTGTTTTATTGTTTGCCAAACTTATTGTTAAGTGAGATGCTAAGTCTGAGGAGTATGAAAACATGCTGAAGCAGTGGAAACTGAGATTGGAAGAAATAAAATACTTGCATGGTAGAAAAGTTTTAATTTATTGTATAATAAAAAGGTATGCATGTTAAATACATACATGAAACAATATGGGAAATTTAGGAAATATAAGTAAAAAATATTGGAAATGACAACAACTTATAAAACTTCATGGGTGAAAGTAATGGTAAATGGATATATGGGAAAAGTGATCAGGATATGAAGGTAAGTTGTTTTAATGGTAGCTGTTTTCTTATGACAAAGAAGTGACTGTGTTAACATGTTTTCCGGAACAAAATTTGTAATGAGTTATAGCTTTCTACTTATATTATTAGGTACTAGTGCATTGTCAAAGACACATCTTTGTGTTTATCTGAAAGCAGAAGGGACCAAAACAAGTGTTCTCTGAACTGTTTTTGATGCTGACTTATAAATGTTTGCACAAAGTAGTCCTATAGATGTGACAGTATAAAAATGTTTGTGCTGTCAGTACTTGCTATGATGTCTGGCACTCTCTAGCATGCATTCTAGCTGAAACATTATTTATGTTAGACATATTCCCATTCTCTGTCTCAAATTCAGTTAGGACAATTCATCCTTCCACTTCTTTTCGGGCAAGTGCCAGCTGCAGATATATTTGTTTACTCCATGGTATCAAATGAAAGATTACATCATGCTGCAAAGTTGTCACTGATACTTGCTGCCTGCAATTAATCTGCAGATACTTACATTTATTTAATGACGCAATATGTATATTTGCATTAACATCGTATTTCTGCAAGGTAGATAGGTTGAAAAACTGCAGTTTCAGAATTTTAGCTCTGGTATGTGTATTTTTATTGTAGTTGTTGTGTCTTTCGGCTTTTCCCGGTTAGGGGTCGCCACAGTGGAACTCCGGTCTGCTAATGATTGGCAGTAGATTTTTATGTGCCGAGTTGCCGGCCCTGATGCATAACCTTCAACGAAGGTACGCCCATTCACGCATGTCTCCACACAGAAGACACTCTAGCTGAGAATCAAACAGGACAACATCTTACTGTGAGGCGACAACGCTACCGCAGCACCACCACCGCAGTTGTATTTTTATTGTTGTAATGAATGCAATTATTCAAACTTTTTTTTTTTCAGTTATTGAAACTTTTATGTCAGAAATGGATGTAATATGTTGGGGATGGGAAAGGAAACTGAGATACCAGTATGTCTGTCATATGAAGATTATCTGTGTTTTCAGCGTAAAATAGAGGATGGATGAATGAAAGGGTTATTTAGAAATGAAAAGTTATTAAAAAGGCAGGTTTGATTGAATAAAGGAAAAAATAAAGGGGGGGGGTTGGTGAATTAAAGAAGCTGAATGGAATTTCATAGATTCATAGATTAGTACTAGGCTAACTGCGCTTGTGAGACATTTTAAGCCGAGCCAATTACCCGTGAGAATCAAACCCTGCACCTTGTGTCTGTAAGGTAAACACCTTAACCATTATGCCAGCCTCTGAATGACTGTCTACAAATTTTACCCTCCCCCCAAAGGCAATCCTTTATGTCTTCCCCAAAGACTAAGTTTCCATTTCTCTCTATGGCAACTGATAAGTCTTAGGCATGTGGGTTCAGAGAGTTCTTTTTTCTTTACTTTTGGTTCTGGGAGTTATTCCTCAGGGGTACAGATTTCACTTCCCCATTTTCAGTGGATTCCTCCTCATCCTCCAGATCAAGCTTCCTTACTTTACCCTGAATTCTGCATCTGCTAGAGCAAGGAGTAGTACAACCTGTCCCAATGTCCCTTGCTGGAAAAGGTTTTTACTCAAAGGTGTTTCTGGTACAAAAGAAAGAACTTCATGGAGACCAGTACTAGATATTTCCTGTCTCATCCAGTTTGTGAAAGTTCCAAAATTTTAAATGCTATCCCTTCAGAACCTATTACCTCTTATTCCCCTTTTCACATTTTAGTAACTAGATGTTTGTCATCACATTCCAGTAGACGCAGATTTCAAGAATTTCATAAGATTGTCTGTGTCTGGCTTACACTTCCAGTTTTGTACATTGCCCCTTGAGTTATCCACTGTTCTAAGGGTATTTGTAAACTGTTTAGCTCCTGTAGTAGCCTATTGCAAACAACAAGGTATTCACATTTTCCTTATTTAGATGACTTGCTTATATTTGCAGAGTCTTTTTTTGCAGTATCAGGAATCTATCACTTGGGTAAGAGATCTCATTTGTAGACTGGGTTTGTAAGAGAACATTCAAAAATATTGTCTAATTCCGTCCCACAGAATAGTATTCCTGGAATGCTTCCTAGATACATCTGTTCAAAAGGCTTTTGTTATACATGAAGAAGAAAAGTATGTATATATCTAGATAGTTTTTCCACTCAGCTGTGGACTTCAGCAAGTGAATTTCTCAGGATTCTAGTATTCATGGCATATATATGATATCACAATTCCTCTAGCAAAACACCACATTGAGAAAGATTCATTAGTACCTAAAATCTGCATAGTCTCAATGTAGTCCCAACATCGACATCCCCAATTATTTAATTACTTATTTCCATTGGTTGACCAGGAAGTCCAACTGGGGGAAAAAAACTTCATTGCAGTCCTGGGGAGAAAAGCTCCAGTCAAAATTATATATTGACATACATTAATGCAGAGAGTCACATATGACAATTTCAGTACAGCAACATGAAATTAAACAGTTTTTAATAAAGTACATGAAATCAAATCCTGCAATATTGTGAAGTACTTACACTGACGTACATTGGATAAATATAAACTACAATGCAGGAGTAGATATTTGTGAGTAATAAAATTTGAGTACTTTGATTTGATGCCAGAGATCAAGTTGAGAGAATGTATTGCAGATAGATATGGTTAAATGAGAAGGAAGTATAGCAGTTGCTTAGTACTAAGATAAACTTTCAAGAATGAGAAATGATATAGGAGGGACTTGTATTTTGAAACAGATTGAAAGTTAGGAGGCAGAAAATTGCATATAGTAATACTCTGTTTTGGAATTTGTAAAAAGGGAGCTATTTTTGTGGAGAGACCAATTGTATCTGAATCCAGCTCTACCATTTTCCCTTCCAGCTTCACCACAGTCTGTAACAGCAGCTACCTCAAACTTTGCTTGGGAGGTTAGCTGTCTATGTCTATGGTTAAACTACAGGACTTTTGGGGAAAAATGATGAAAAGAAATAAATATCACATAGGCGTTGGCAGTAATAAATGCAATGAACCATCTGTGGTTCCCAGTACCTTTACAGGTTATCACAGACAACACCACAGTGATACGGCACATAAACAGACTGGGTTCTAAATACAATACTCTGTGCAGATTAGCCATGGTACCCTGAGGTATAGCAATTCAGTACAATTGTACTCTACAGGCTTCTTATATTTCTGTCAGAGCAAAGGTTTGTGACAGATAAGTTGAGCAGGATCAGGACAGACCCTAATATTGGAGGTTGTATCAAGGGTCTTCCATGATTTGACGCATCTGTAGGGAACACAGATTCTCCAGCGGTTCCTGGACTCTAATCTTTCTTCCTCCCTCTCTTTCTAAGCTTTGATATTTTGTTCATATAACTTAGGCTACTGCAGCACTGATTAAATAATGAACATAGCATAGCTGTGTAAATAAACTTACCAGTAACTCAAGTGAATCTCACAAGTGAATCTCAGATTTATCCGTTAGAAAACCTTGATTTTGGTAGCAGTCACTTCAGCCAGAAAGGTCTTGGAACTGTGGCCTTCTCAATTCTACCTTCCTGTTTGGTATTCCACAAAGGTAGAGTCTGTTTAAGATCCATCCTTACTTTCATGCTAAAAGTAACATCAGATATAAACGTACATCAGAATTTCAGCCTGCTACAGTTCTTTCTTCAGGATTTACAATAAGGGTGACTGATTATGTTACCCTGCCTCCACAAAACAAAATATTTCAGGAAATGCATCTTCATTGCTCCAGCCAGATAAAGCAAAAAAGTGTGAAAGTTCTCTCTGCTTAAGTAGCTCTCCAAATGTATAACCTTTTGCTATTCTAAATGTTAAAAAATTGCCAAGAAAACCAAAAGCTTATCTCACAAAGGCTATTCAATTTGTTGGTGTATTTCAAGAGATGTTCCGTGGATTATATATATGCCACAATAGCATGGCCTCTGTGCCTACTTTTGCATGATGCTGCAAGCTGTATGTCATGTCAGGATCCAGGTTGATCTTCAGAGCCACCATACTTTCTAGTGTTCTGTCATGAATCCATCCAAAAATAGCTGATGAGGTCTCTGTCTTTACACTGAAGTGAGTTGATTAGATCATGTAACTTACGAAAGCTATGTACTTTTACATTAGATTATATTTGTAATGTCGAACATCCAAAACACCAAATGGCATTACAACAAAAACAAAACAATGAACTTGCAAATGCTGAAAGACTCTGCATACGCTCTATGCAGGGGGTAATCCTCTTCCACCCCCAGACTCCATTCTAATTATGTGTATCAACTCTGATGTCACACTACAGCAGGGAAAATTCCCAGACCCTACTGTACTGCAGTCTCATCAAATTCCTGTTTTCAATGTTTTGTGTTTTTTGTAATGCCATTTGTCATTAGAAAGGTTTACCTTTTAACATTATTTCTTCTTGATCCACATCAACATACCTTCAATTTCTAAATTCCCCTTAATAGAGACCTGTCCCTGAGACCTGGAAGGTTTATTTGTAGATCAGATATTGTAAAATGTTCTCACACACACACGCACACATACACACAGAGATCTTAGGCTATCTCAGTCTGGAGGAAGTACACTGTCAAAGTTGTGAGATGAGTCTACACTTAGGAAAGTTGTAACCAGATGTTGAAGTGAAGCTTTCTTTAGTACTCAGTTCTCATGCTGAAGTTTATAGGCATGGACCATTGTGGTAAGTGCATAGCATTCATTTTCTGTAATAAGTTGCTTTATCATTTGATTGTGAAGGCTACAGTATTTAAACTGGACAGACTGACACAATTAAATCTTTTATCAGTTTGGTTGACTACATTTTTTTCTGGTTAGATGTGTGAACCAGTTAATGAATTTGAATAGTCTATTTAGATGTTTTTACTCAAATTCCCTCCCAAGCCTGTATGGCCTTGGATGTGAAAGCTTGAAAGTTCTTTCTTTACTTTGAGAATTATCTGTTGCCACTTTCTTAACATAATCTACATCTCAGGTGCTAACCTGTCATATATCACATTTTGTTTTCAAAAAATCTTTTGGAGGAATTCAAAAAAGCCAAAAAGGCCATGTGTGTCTAAAATGTGTTGGGAAATAATTTAAAATAAATATTTATTTAATACCCATATTATTTTTGCACAGTGCACAGCATTTGCGCAAACATGCAATTATGCAAAAAAAATATTTAAAAGTGTAAAAATGGAAAAATAATAAATATGTGACAATAATGCATTATAGGGCCTTGCATAGAGTATGTACAATGGTAGATTTCTGTGCTTGCTAAGAAGGCAGGCTCTGGAATAGAGTAGTATCCTGGTTGTGTGCACAGATCTGTGTGCAAATGAACTGGGGTTACTGAATAGCAGAAATGGGTTTCCGTGCCTACAGATAAAATCCATGTTGCCCCAGAACCATGTTGGTGTCCACAGGAAACCTAGCTGACATCAAAAGGGGGTGTGCCACTATCTCTTTAAGCACATTGGAGCTCATCGGTGCCCATTTGCTCGGCTCACCTCTGAGCAGGAAGATGTATCCAGTGTTGCTAAGCTTTGTTTAGCTTTGGGATGTGTGCTTTAGCTAGTTTGAGAGTGTTTGCATGGCGTGTCGCTGTGCTGATCGTGCCCGTCCATGTGGAGTGTGTGTCTAGACTGCTGAGCATTGTTTATACCTGCAGTGCTTAGCAGGGAAGGCAGTTAAAAAAAAAAATAAATACATACATGTATGCATACATACATACATACATACATAAATAAATACGATAATTGCCTGGGAAAGACAATCATGCATAAATTACTGATGACCCCTGTTCCTCTTAAATTGGGCCATTCAAACCCCTCAATGATGTACTTGACTGGTGGAATGCATCATAGTTAGCTAATCACACAGGCTGCATCTGCAGCAGAGCACTATAAAGTATGCATACACCCTACAATGTGATTTTTTCCCCCATTGCACCATTGAAGTACTGACTTGGGAAATTTAACTGAGAGAATGTTAGGGGCTGCTGCAGCTTTGCTAAATCTGTATGTGCTAGATGCTGAGGTCAATGCTGATGCTGCTGCTGACAATAGGCGTAGACTGAGAAGGAGAAGAGTGTTCAGGCCCAGGGTAACCTTCCAGGAACTACATGAGCTGGAGATTGTAGAGCACTACAGAGTGGACAGGGACATGCTACAAGAATTCACTGAGCTCTGCCGCCCTCAACTCAGACCCACAGACAACAGAGGGGAAACCATCCCAGTGAAAACAAAGGTATGTGTGGCCTTTAGAATTATAGCTACAGGACTAACTGGGGATATGATGGGGGGGGGGGGTCTCACAGGCATCAGCATCCAGGGTACTCTACCAGTTTCTGGATGCCATGCAAAAACATGCCACTAAGCACATTTATTTACCCCGCACCCCTGAGGACAGGACCAGCAGTATGCATCTCTTCTACCATGTAGCACAGTACCCTGAGGTACTGGGTGCCACACACTGCACTTATGTACACATCAAAGTACCACCCTGTGAGGAGAGTAGAGTCTATGTCAACCGCAAGGATTATCACTCCATCAACTGCTAGGTTGTGTGCAGTGCCCAGGGCATTATCATGAATGTATGCGCAGGCAGCCCTGGCAGTTATCATGACTCTAATATCTGGCACATATCACAGCTGTACCAGATATTTGCCATGGGAGACATCCCATATGGCCATCTACTAGGAGATGCTGGCTATACACTGTAACCGTGGGTGATGGCACCCATCAGAAATGCACACACACCTACCAAAGAAAGCCATAATGAGGCAGACACACAAACTAGGAACATCATAGAGTATGTGTTTGGGCTGCTCAAGTTACATTTCCGGTGCCTTGATTTATCTGGTGGAGCCCTGCAGTACTCTCCAGCCACATGTGCACAGATGTTCACAGTATATGCTATGCTACACAATATGATCCTGTGGAAACAGCTGCAACAGGATCATCACAGGGAGGAAGACACAGCCCCCCACCAGTGCCTAGGTCCCCACAGCCACACCAACAGGGGGACTCAGAGGAGGAACCCCCTGAGGCTGCCCCTGTAGGCAGATGTAGGCATTCCCAGTACGACCTGGCCTTGGCAAAGAAGCAACTCATAGCACATGCACTGAAAACCTAGGGTCCTAGGGACTTGACAACTTGCTTCAGTTCGCATACATAGTAAAAAGGATGCCAGCCAGACCACACAACCTCTACCTTACCATATATTGGCTGTGTACTGCGTCCATCAGACAGAGTCAGCCCTGAAACACAGGTCTCTCAACCACTCTGTTCACAAGGTAAGTCAGTCTCATTTACAAGAAATGTACGGGATACTAGACTATGGTAGCATATGTATGGACCTGCTGCATGTATGCAAGGGAATAGAGTAGGCTACTTGCAGAGAACTAACAGTCTGACAAGAGGTACTGTATCCTATACTGAGTGCCCCATAATATGCATTAGGCCACATGGCTGAAAACCCACTGCAGTATGCAAGGGAAATGCCAAATAGCAGGGGTCATAGGACAGATGCATGACTATCAGTGCCAGAGTCCCCTACCCCAGCACATCAGTGTTTTCATACAACTGCAGTAACAGTATGTTTGCAGGGCTGTAAGAGCAGACAACACAATTCCAGGGCTGTCACACAGAACCTGGCCACATGTTCTATTTCCCACAATATGCAAGGGTCAGAGTGTATGTCTTTATGCTGTTGATAGTGTGAGGAATTCAACCTCATTTTCTGGTGGCTGGTGTGGCTCACTAGGCTAAGTACATTATCATGGTTGGTGGTGGTGATGTTTTGAAACTGGCCAGACATACACCTTTTGCATGTGAGGTACTTGTATGGTAGGAGTCACACAGACTGTCAATACACCACAATCTGTTACTGCAAGAAAGCTGGACAAATCCAGAGACAATGGAGGAACAGAGGGCCACATTTACAGACATTATACATACTCTGAGTAAGCTAGAAGGTGGCTAGTATAACAGCAGGTTGAAACATGTCAGATTAGCAGCAGGATGTAAAGGTCATCATTTAACTGTGTCAGTACTTAGAACAATTTAGTGGGTTCCAATTAGTAGTATATTACTGGAAAACATAACTGTAAGAAGAACAGGGCAGAAACATGGGGCGCAATGCTGGATATCCTACAAAACATGTACAGTGAGAGGTGTGAAGTCTGTCATCCTGTGTGTGGTGTTACATCATGTACCCCAGTCACATCATACCTACAACCACTTAGAGCAGGAAATCTGAACAAAGCCATGAACAGTAATGGGGCAAAGGCTGAAATATAAGGAGCTGGATTAACTACTAGCCAGACAAGTGTAGAAAGTTCAGAGAAAAACAGGTCATGCATTAGCATGAGTTTCCTGATATGTATGGAGTTAGTAACTCAAAATGTCATAATTTCCTATCATCACCCTATAATGATTTGCCAGTAATGTACCAGAAAATCACAGTGCTATGGAAAAATACCATAAACATGATGCAAAACTCTGTACATTCTAGTACAATCTATACAGTTGATAGGTATGAGTCATATATTACATTCAACACACAGCCGGGAAATCCCTTGGACAAAATATCAGGGAGGTGCTGGACTGTTGAATCAGGGGCAGCAGGCAATTGGCTGCAGCACACAAAATCACAGACTGGAGTACAGGTAGGTCTGGCCTGGAGTCACCTTGTAAGTACTAAGTCACACTGGGCATGCTCTTACACTTAGCTAACTTGAGCCCATGTCTGATGCCTCATCTGCCTAAAGAACTGGTATGTGAAAATATGTCTCTGCATACAGACAGCTAACTTGAGCCCATGTCTGATGCCTCATCTGCCAAAAGAACTGACATGTGAAAATATGTCTCTGCATACAGACAGCTATTTATACGTATCTGTCTCTCCCTATCCCCCTCACATATGATTACCTTAGTATGTGTGTATGTATATATATATATATATATATATATATATATGTATATATATATGTGTGTGTGTGTGTGTGTGTGTGTGTGTGTGTATATATATATATATATATATATATATATATATATATATATATATATATATATAGTGAGAGTAAAGAACAGGTTAAAATGGATTTCTGGGAATTTTTCAGAAAATGTAAAAGAAATGTTCTGCATTTCAGTGTGTAGAGTGCACTCAGTTTAAACTCAGTTACCTAACTTGGCAAAACTATATAGCTTGACATTCATTGTTAATAAGAATCAGAAGTAAAATATTTTATCTCTTATAAACTATGCAACTTTGTGTAAAATTATTATCTACAAGCAGGTCAAGATGAACTCTTGCATGCAGCTTTGTCTCGTCAACATGATACGCAAGATAGGCCAAGGACAAAAAGAGTTATTCTTCAGGAACAGAATGTTTAAAATATGGAAAACAAACTGTCAGCAGACCAGCTTCAAAGGAAAGACTTATTATTCTGGCAAATTCTCTAAATTGCTGATGCAGGCAGAAAAGACACTATAAAGATTGGGACTTTTTCTTTTGTATGAGAGACTTTGATTATTCTATTCTTGCAGACCTGATGCTGTAAGCTGAAGTACGTTTTTGATGTATATACCTTTTATTGCTAAGCTAGATGTAAACCTTGTGTGCAATAAATGAATGTCGTAACAGCAGAACTGTCTCAGTGTTTTCATTGAGTAAAGGTACAGATTACCTGAATAGTGTAGTTTTAACAGTGATGAGCCAGCTAGGAGGTGACCTGAAGAGGTGCCTCTCACAGTGTGGCATTCCAGTGCAGACCTTCTTAGAATTGATTCTTCTCTTCCTAAACTTCATCCATTGACTGGAGCATGAAACACTGCAGAGCAGTACAGGGCAGTATGGTAATTTTTTTTTCAGACAGTTGGTGACCCATGAGGTATGAAAATTATACGCCAAAATTTTCATCTCACCACATCTAGTGAAAGACAGCAGTGAATTTTCCCACAACTGATCTTCGTGTCAAGACTGGCCACCTTGTCCTGAACATTTGTGGTAAATATTTTCTTCTGTTTTTCTGTTAACAATGAATGCAATTCGTGAAAATGCCAAGAAGTGCACTCAGTCTTTTACTTTTGATGTGTCGTAACCATATATAAATGTGTGGAATTATTTAAATACATGGTATGATCAGCATGTTAGCTCCTGTAAATCTTTGTTAGGGAAAACTGATAATTCAGCATTATGTAAGTGGATCTCTACCTTTGATTGGTATGTATGTAAGGCAAAAGTGTCACAGGATGTGCAAAAATGTGCTATTTGCAATGATTTAAATGTTGCTTTTTGCATGCCTTGTCATAAACGTATTATACAAAACCTGGAACACAACCAGGATAACGTAATGCTTGAAGTACAGACAATGGTTCCTGTTTTTATATATCCTGTTGCAAATGATTTGTTAGAGGGTGATGCAGACGTCAAAGTTTATACTTTACAGTCTGATTTGCAGGAGTTTAAAGATTGGATTGCTAAAGTTAGCAACCAGCAGGCTCTTGACCTCATGGGTCATTTTCAGACTTACTGTGATAAATGGAATGTATCTGGTAAACTGCATGCTGACACCGCTAAATGTATGAAATAATTTTCTCAGTTTTTGAAAGTTTCACAGACTGAAATTAAGACTTTTACACAAACTGTTACTGAACAGGGCAGTAAAGCTATTGGTATGATAGAAGGGTTAATGAGTAAAATTGTGCATTTGCAAGAAAAATATGACAAGCCGTTGGCTGATGCACAGAGTGACATAACTGTTGCTAGGGAGGAAATAAACACATTCTGAGCTCAGTTGGAGACACAGGAATCTAAGGCTGCTAGAGCAACAGACTTAGCTAATCAAGACCTTTTAAAATTGCAAGCCCTGTTAGAGGAATATCAGTCTAAAGCATTATAAACTACTGTTACAAGTCTTATCATAGCCTCAGCAGGCTTTTCTGCTGAGGTTTATCATCAGTCTAGGATGTTAGAAACTCTCCGTAAGTGGAATGAACAGAAATGTATTTTTAATAACATGATTACATTTGAAGCTTAGGTTCTTAAAACTGTCGGCACTGTATGGAATGATACACTTGAATGCTGTTTCTGGAATTTTATTCCACAACGTTTTATGGCTTATATTCAGCAAAAGTAGTGTCCAATACAAACTAAACACTTAATAATGACAGCAGTATTGTTAGCATACACTAGGGGGCAATCTCTCACACCAACACTTTTAGATCAGTTTCAAATGACAGTCGTGACTCTTTAGAAGAGCAAGCTGAACACTATCAGCTGGCATATATGCTAGTCAATGGCAGTGATGAAAAAGATATGAAAGATGCCAGTTTTCAAAAAGCTGTTATGCACTCCTTTTTGGACCATTTGGAAGGTGTCCCAGGGAATATTAAGCTTATTTATGAAAAATCTTCAAACACACTCACAGAGTTAGTAGATAAATTGCTGCGAGCGTGTATGTGTAAAGATAATGCTATTCATAAGCAAAAGATTTACACTCCCCGTTCTGCACCCATTGTTAGTGAGGTAAGGGGAAGGGGTCATGGGAGATGGATTAATCAGGGACAGCATGTCAAGTAGCAAGTAGCAGGGCAGCCACGTCAAGGGCAAGTTATACAGGGGCACCAACGGGCAGCATCAGCTCCTCCAGCCCTCAGTTAAATTCTCAAGTTACTCAATCTATAGAGGGTCCTCAAAAGAGACAGCCTATTTGTTATTCCTGTAAACAGGTAGGTCATACTAAGAATTATTGTAAATATTATCGCAGATGGTGCCAGGAACAAGAAGCAAAGGGTAAGTTTCTTACCATAAAAAATTTTAATAAACCACGTGTACCACGACAGCAACAGGTAATGCAGCCAGAAATACAAACACAGCTGTACACTTCACAGCAATATGTGATAGAGGGTAATAGGGAACTACAGCAACAACCCCTATATACCACAAACACTCAGTCAGTATTCCCAGTACAGCAAAGGGATGGTGTGATACCTAGTGTCAATGTACAAGGTAATATTGTTAGCACACAGGATACAACTGTCCCTCCTGACTTTGTTCCTAATGGTCCAGTAAATCCTAATTAGCAGCAGCAAATAGCATTGCATCATAAACTTAATCATTCTTCTTATGTTGACTGTGAAGAGGTTGAGGAAACACTACAATTATATCCTTTGCAGTCCAATACCACCGATGATTCTGGGTGGGAAGTAGATCTACTATAGGGGTGTGACCCCCCCCCTCCCAAGTCTCTTTCTTGACTAACTTCAGGAAAGGGAAAGATGGATGACCACTTATCAACATTTGGGTAGAGGGGAACCTGTGGGAAGATGTTCTTCTTGATACAGGAGCGGCTGTCTCAGTGACAGGTAGGCATTTGCCTCCTGACTTGTCTAAACGTACATGTATTTCAGGTTTTAATGGTTCTGGGTGTCTAGCCATAGGTAGTAAACCTGTACAAGTACAATTATCCCGTCAAGGGGAACCTGTGAAAGGGATATTTTTGATGCATATTTCTTGCACATCCACAATCTTGGGAGTGGATATATTGTCCAAAATGGGAATTGTCATAGACCTCCCTAATGGCATTATATGGCAAGGACAAGGCCCCATGTTATGCATGATTGAGGCAATATGTGTATCAAACAGTTCCAAAACGGGCTGTACCATCATCCCTACTGAAAATGAAGTATGGTTAAAGGTAAAACAACAGTTCCCTACGTTGTGGTCTCAAGGGCCCACAGACTGCAGGAAGCTACAGGAAGCAGTTTCTCTAGGTAGTGATGAAGATTTTATTCCACCGTTTCAAAAACAGTATCCGATCCCAAAGGAAGCAGAGACAGACATGCAAAATTGCATACAACAATGGCTTGATGTGGGAATAATTCAAAAGGGAAATAGTCCTACAAATTCACCCATATGGCCAGTTAAAAAGAAAGAAGGCACTTACTGATTGGTTATTGATTTATGAAAAGTGAACCAATTCATGACTCCCCAGGCTCATCTGATTCCAGGGGTCCCAGAGCTAGCAGCAAGAATAAAACCACAAAGTCAGTGGTTTACGGTCATGAACTTAGCTAATGGTTTCTTTGCAGTACCACTGCAGGAAAAGGATTGGCAAAAGTTTACCTTTACATTTCAAAATAAACAGTATGTCATGACGTTGTTACCGCAGGGATTTCAAAACAGTCCGTTTATATGTCACCATATAGTTTGGCAAATACTACAAGGTCTAGAGTCTGATGATTCTGTTTTGCATTACATTGATGACATATTAATACAGTCTGAAACAAAAAAACAGCATTTAGCTAAGGTAACACAGGTTCTTCATACAGTGCAGGAGGCAGGGTTTAAGGTTAAAAGTGAAAAAGTACAATTCATGTAATCTGAAGTAAAATTTCTAGGTACAATTTTACATCCTTCTGGGCGTACTCCTTGTTCAGAGAGGGTGCAGGAAATCTTGCAAATGGATAAACCAGTTACCATTCCAGATTTGCACAAATTTCTGGGTATCATAAATTACAATCGGGAATTTATAGGGGAATATGCCAGCATGGCAGCTCCTCTGTATGATATGCTTTCTAGCCAGAAAGAACGACCCTTTCTGGAGTGGGGACACAAGGAAAATATGGCTTTTTGTGATTTAAAGGCAGCATTAGCCAAGGCTACAGAATTAGTAGCTCCAAGTCTAACACGTCCCTTTGTGTTATAGACAGCAGCTGGACCCAACACACTCTCTGTTGTGCTTTTACAGGGGTAGCCTCAGGGCTCTGATTCCAGAATGGAAAAGACTTTATGTCCCATTACATTTTTCAGTAGGAAGATGACACATATTGAGAGGGGGATATCACCCATGCATTCAGCAAATTTTGGCCATTTATTGGGGTTTAAAACAAACTGAATACATAACAGCTTTTTCTAAAGACATTATAGTACAGACACCGCATTATGCCATACAAGTTTTGGTAAATGAGACTCAGCTAAATAAACTGATTGATGACATCAGTCAAGCAGTGTTTGCAAAATGGTTGGCATTATTTAGTGTCAAGCAAGTTACAATAAAGGCAGGAGATAAGTATTACTTATCTAACTTCATGGGATATGAAGGAAAATGACACAAATGCATTAAGCATATTTCAAATCCAGAAAAGCCCATTCTGTCTCCTGATTTTCAGGAAGACAGGCCATCCATCTTTGTTGACGGTGCTCGATTTTGGGACAATGGATAATATCAGACTGGATTTGCAGTAGTACCAGAAAACCCTTCTATGAGACAGCCGACTCTGATTCAGTTACCGGGACACATGTCTGCTCAACGAGTTGAACTGGAAGCAGTTCTTTATGTGGTACAAAATTTTCCACATATCAATATTTTTTCAGATAGTGCATACATAGTTAATTCTCTGTGGCTGCATATGTCTACATGGGCAAGGAAAGGGTTTGTTGATAACATGGGCAAACCACTCAAGCATGCTTCTGTGTTACAGACTATTTGAAATTTGGTTCATAGTCAGTGCCTTTTGGGTTGCTATAGTATCTTAAAGGCAACAGTTCATCAAAAAGCTACAAATAAAATTTTTCAGTTAAATAACTATGCTGATCAGATACCAAAAAAGGCAGCAAAGGAAGGAATGCAATTGAATCCTACAGAACACCTCTCTAGTGTACCAGATAAAACCACTGCAGTACATCCCATACAGACATTTTCAGTTCAAAATTTGCAACATGATTTGCTGCAGATCCAAACTACATTTGGACTGCATAAAGAGTTAAAAAATGTACTCTTGTAGGAAAAAGTCCAGGGCAATATTATGCAAAATGTTTTGAAGACGATTCTAGTTTTCCTTATATACCATACCAACAGGCACATCAGTTAGTGAAATTTAATCATCAGGTATTGGCATCCACAGTTAAAGAAAATATGTGATTTAGTGAATGCTAAATGCTTAATATGTTTGCAGGTTAATGCTAAATTAAAAAAAAACACAGTTACTAAGGGTAACTCCAGCAGATGGACCTTGGCATGCCATCCAAATTGACTTTGCAAGTCCATTACCCCCAGCTAAAGGTGGGTACTGGTATCTTTTAGTGGTAGATGATGCTGTTTCAAAATGGATAGAAGCAATTCCTACAAAAACAATGACGGCTAAGGCTATAGCAAAAGCCTTATGGAAAAAATTGTTGTCATTGGGGATGGCCATGAGTTATCGAATCTGACAATGGGCCACAATCTGTCAGTAAACTGATGAAAGCTTTGTGTGATTTGCTTGGCATCCAGCAACAATTTCATGTTCCTTACCATCCCCAGTCTAATTGGATAGATGAAAGAATGAACAGGACTCTTAAGAAACGCCTTAAAAAAGCCTGCTTGAAAAAAGGTGTAAATTGGGTAAAACATTTGCCTGAAATCTTGCTGGATGTCAGAGCAACACCACACAGTAAAACAGGGATCTCACCTTTTAAAGTCATGACAGGTAAAAAAATGCCTGTACAATTGCCATTCAATCCTACTGTTAGTATAAACAGACCAAATCTTGATGAGTGGATGGGAGATGATAGGTTTATCCCGGGTATCACTTCTGTGTCACTGTTAGACAGAGGCACAGTATACTAACCTCGAAAAAGGGCATAGCAAAATTAATTTAAAATGGGTGGCGAAAGCCAAACACACTCTGGCTAGGCTTATAAATGCCCTAGGGCAGATAGCCTAGTATGAACCTATGAACCTATTATTAGAAATTACATAGCATTAACAATGGTTAAAAGATATTTCTAAATTGTGTCAAAGCCTATCAGAAATGCAAGCATTCAAATTACGGTCAAAAGATCCTGTTATGCCAGAAGAAAACCTTCCCTCTGGGACAGGTATTGATCAAGACGTTCCAGATGGACGGTCCGTGGGATAGTAATTGGCAAGGACCTTTTGAAGTAATTGCTCAGTTAGGACCTCTAGTGTACAAAGTTAAAGGAAAGAAAAAAAGCAAAATGATTCTTGTTCATGGAGATCAGTTGAAAGTCATTAAGTGACTTCATGTTTTGTGTTTTTTTGTAGACTCATGGCAAATGCCAAGTCAGAAACAGTTGAAAAAGCATCTATCAAAACAACTTTTCAGATTAATACCACTTACGTGGAAAGGTTATATTATTGTACATAATGAAGATTCTGCTTGTTATTGTACTGACTGTACTCATTGGAGCCCTTGGGGTAGGGTGTCAAGAGAAATGCAAGTTTGGAAAATAAACAATGACAATAATACTGTAGAGCTAGGTTGGAATGTAAATCGTTCTCATGAACAAAGACAGCAAGACAATTTTACTTGTCCATATAATGCTACTTGGATCTTCGGGTACATAAGGATTTCCAGTAATGTTACCTTTTGGTCCACGGTTGAGGGTCAACATTATATTCGACCAAATAGTCCTAAAGTAACCCTTGAATTTAATTCCAAAGTTTCTATTAAATGTTGTCAGTTTCCTATATTTTATTTGGGAAAAGGAGAAAATTCAAAGAAATAGCCACCATTAATACAATGGCTAATCTTCACTTATGTGAAGAAATGTGGTAATCATACCATACAGGGAATTAGTATTCCTCCCAATAATATGAAAGTACAACTAAATTTTACTACTGGAGTTTCTGTAATATGTACTAATACCACATTCGTTAAAGGTAGCATACATTGGGCATATGTTCTATCAATATTAACAGGTAAACCTAGCTCTGTTCATACAGACCATTTGGTTAAAATCCCTTCTACCTGTAAAAAGGTAGGCAGACAGTATCAAAAGGTTGTAGTACATTTTAACATCACATTCCCAGACACAGGCAAGTGCCGATATAAAAGGGCATGGTATGATACTCTGCTAGGAAGCTTAGGTACAGGCATGGGAGCTATTAATGCAGCTGACATTGAAATTCTGACTAATCGATTAAAAGTAGTGGAGGAAGATGTCTCTCAGATTGTGTATGTACAAGCATCTTGGAATCCAGAAATATGGAAGACACACCTGCACAATAAAAATTATCAGCAGCAGTTTTTAGACAATTATAATGTGATGCAGCTAAATCAGTTAAAATTTGATGGTAACATGACATTTTTTGTAAATTGGACAAAATGCACTATGCAATCTTTGTATGTGAAAATTCAGAAAAATAGAGCACAAACTAAACTTATGTTACAAAATGAAAATGTTTGGCGATACTTGTTTAACAAATGGATACCTGATTGGATTAGGTTATTTACTGAAGTAACACACTGTACTCCACAATATTGTACAGGAAAGTTCATGCATTATAATGTTACTGATACCACTATTATGTGTCAATTTACTGTGTTACCTATGATATTTCTTGTACTAGAAGGGTATGAATATTGGTTGCCACAATTTGAAGGTAATTACATAGACATGAGAGGAAAAACACATAACACTGACTATTGTAAGCAGACTAAAAATGGATTAATTTGTGGACAGCATTCAGTTGTCTATGAACCATGCTTACTGCAGCATTCTGTTAATTTGTGTAAATGGACTATTATGCCTTCTTCTTTTCAAATGTTTATAGAAGTGGCTCCTCAGTATATTGTCTGGTTACAGATCAAGACGTAGGTCATAATTTAAAATAACCTTTTGTAGGATGTTTATCACATGTTGATTTCCTTAAATAGAATAATAAGAGCTATGCATTTACTGAACCCATAGAAGTGAATATTTCCAAGAACTGGAATTATGACTTAATACAGCTTCCCAATATATCTGTATCTTTGGATAATTTAAAAAACACAATGAACAATACGAAAGTTCTCATAAAGTATTTGGAAAAAAGAAATAAAAGTATTCTGTATTATGAGGCATTAAGCATCATTGAAAAGATAAACTACTTAGTTTGGCTGAAAAGACCAAAAAAGACACTGCTCACAATTGGTGGGATATCTTTACTGGTTGGTCAAAATCAGGAAAAAAATCTGTTAAATTGGTTGACACATCCTGTATTAGTAGTGTTAGGCATTATAGTCATACTAACTATCTGGAATTGCTACATAAGTTGTCATTTGTGAAAAACTTATAGAGTTCAGCAAATCATGATGGTTAACCTGAATAAACTGGAGAAGGTTTCAATGTGTACCATTGAAGAAAAAAATTGAAAATGAACAGTCATTTTCCACTTTTTAAATAAAAAAGTGGGAATTGTGAGAGTAAAGAACAGGTTAAAATG
>NC_056733.1:1417728155-1417793155 GCF_019279795.1 Protopterus annectens | reverse complement strand
GGGTTCTGTCCTTAAGCCAGTTTGCAACCCATCTTGTGACATATGGGTTTACATTTAAGCTGGTAAGTTTTTCTACAATACCCGAGTGGGGTATTGTGTCGAAAGCCTTTGCAAGGTCAAGGTAGGCTGTATGGACTGCCTTTCCCTCATCAATGGCCTTGGTGACTGTTTCAAGAAGTCGACCAAGTTCAAAAGGCATGATCTTCCCTTGACAAAGCCAAACTGGGTCGGGTCCAATGTCTGCAAGTCCCTATATCTTTGTTTATGAGCTCCATTATGATCCTCTCCATAGCTTTGCAGACTAGACTTGTTAAGCTTATGGGGCGGTAATTACCAGGGTCCGTAGAGGTGCCGCCTTTGTGGAGTGGGACCACAGTTGCCGTACGCCACTCCTTGGGCACGTATCCTGTGGTAAGGCTGAGATTAAACAGCTGCCTTATGTGCGGGTTTAATTCCTCATTTAGCTCGTGTAGCACACAGCCAGGGACACCATCCGGTCCCATTGATGCTGTGTTTTTAGCTTTAGAGAGAGCAGCTTTCACCTGCACATTTGAGATGTCCAGGAGGCTACACTCGGCTGGGATAGTTATAGTGAAGTTTGCACTGAACCTGTCTGCCAGTATGTTGGCAATGTCTGTGGGTTCAGTGATTTTTGTATCATTTTGGACTAATTCTGCGCATATCTGGGAGTTTCCACCCAGGTTCCTAACATAGCTGAAAAAGGCCTTATGATTGTCCTTTGAATCCATGGCAATTTTTCTCTCAAAATTGGCCTTAGTTGATTTTATGAGTGCTCGTATTTTTTTACTAATAATGATCAGGGGTGACTTCCCTTTTATGGATTTTGTTCTATCATGTAATAGCTTTCTCCTCTTATTGTAAAGTTTGTTTATGGCTGGGGTCCACCAGACTGGACGTTTGCCCTTTGTGGAAAGGGTCTTGGTTTTATTTGGGATTGCCTGATTCATGCAGTCCTGGAGGTGTTCATAGAAGGCATTTGTAAGGGCTTCCGCAGCTTGGGTTGTGGTTTCCTCTGGCTCAGGGGCCTTGAAGGATACCACACCAGTCTTGAGTAGTGTGAAGTTTGCTTTAGAGAAGTTCTTCACTATGGTCTTTTTTGTTTGGGGTGGGGGCGGGATGTGGATTTTCAGTGAGATTAGTTTATGATCAGATCTCACCAATGAGGGATATACTTCCGGTGTGGAGCATTTTGTCCCCATGTTTGTGACAATGAGATCTAGTATATTTTCTCCTCTCATGGGAACAGTGACTAGCTGTTCCATGGCATTTGAATTTATGAACTCCAGGAACCGTTGGGCTAGAAAGTTAGGGCTTGAGTAATGTTCCCAGTCTATATTCGGGTAGTTGAAGTCACCCAATATGATGGTGTTTGGAGATACGTTTATACCCTCCAGTGTCTTCAGGAAGGCTGTGTGGGGTTCCTGAGTTTGAGAGGGTGGCCTGTAGCATGCTACAATTTGTAGAGCAGTTTTGCCTATGGTTAGTTGCACCTGGATGGTTTCGAAGCTTAGTGCGTTGCCACCAACCTGGAGGTGTGGGTATCCTTTATGAATATGGATACACCCTCCTTTTGTGGTGTGGTCCGGGTTTTGGGGCCGGAACGCATGATATGAGGTAAAACCTAATAGTGCGGGGTGCTCTCAGGAGCCTTGAACCAGGTTTCAGTTACAGCACAGACATCGATGTTCTCCATACTGAGAAGGGCCTCGAGTCGTGCATTTTGAGATTTAGACTTCTGGCATTGAGCAGCATTACCCTCAGTTTCTTCCCATTTTGTTTTCTAGGGTGGTAGGTTTAGAATTTGAGCCTTGCCTAAAAAGGCACTATGGGGTGGCAAGAGCTTTAGCCAATATCCGGAATCCCAGGGTGACAGGTGCAAGCCGTCCCTCGAAGCAGCGTGGCTTGTCAAGCATGTCATCCCAGGCAGACAGACACTGGATCCCCTTTGAATGACACCAGACATTAAGCCAATTGTTAAAGCTGATCATCTTGTCTCTATATTGTGGCATCATTCTTGGTGAAGGAAGGATACTGCTCAGGGTTAGGGTCATACCTGCCTGGGCTACATAATCAGAGAGCTCCTCTATGTCTCTTTTCATGTAGTCCAGGGAGGTAATGCGTCTCAGGTCGTTCACACCAGCATGGACAATGACTGTGTCATATTTGTACTTGCCATGGAGTGACCCGAGTGCTTGTGTTATGTGGCGGATTCTAGCGCCCGATAGGCAGCTTACTGTGACCCTCTCCTTGTTCAGCCTGGTGAGTGGGACGTCAGTGTGTCTGACTATGGACTCACCTATGACAAGTATGTTTGGTGTTGTATTTGGCCTTAAGGGCTGTGACTGCTTTGCACACTGCTTTTGTGGTTTATGTGTTGCTTGTGGGGTGTCTTGAGGTAGCAGTTGTTTGGGTGTCTGCTTTGGAGGCCTCTGCTGTTTAGGTAAATTTTACTCAGAGCCTCGAGTATGTCTTTGTGTGTTTATGTGTTTGATTCAGTGGAGTGGTAGCATTATGTGAGGCTGGTTTTGTGGTGTGTATAGTTGCCTTCTCCTCCTGTCTGGTCTTGCCAGTCCTGAGTTGAGAGAGCTCAGCCTCCAGTTTGGCTAAATAGCTGCATCTCTCTCAAGTATTTGTGTTATGTGGGAGGAGGAGAGGGTTGTCTGTGTACATGAGGCAGTTATAACATTGCCTCAAGATTCCCAGATTCACCAGCTGGACCGGAGAGGAGATTGACAACTGACCTTTGGACATGCTAGAATAATATTGGGAAATCCTTAATTGAAAACAAGGGCCAGTGGGGAGTGAGGGTGTAGTGCTTTTAATTTTAGTGCTGACTTATATCATTGCTTTAGTCAGCAAGTGCCAGGTAACTTGAGTGCATTGTGTTACAAGTTACTATATGCATAACGACAAACAGTAACTTTCTTTCAAGTGAAACAAGGAAATAAGTACAGTAAGCAATGCAGATATCACAAGTGATCCACAGAAGCGCTGAGAAGTTGCGTATTAGGTGGAATTAGCTTCCAGGAAATAACAAGCAAACAAACAACAAGCATATAAACAAAGCTAGATTCAGCAGGCCTGGATCTAGTCTATGCTAGAGCAAACAAGGTGAACCAATTTCAGTAAGATACAGTTCAAATATTCAGGCACTATAAACCTTTAACCAGAAATTCCCAGCTCAGAAGGGCAGAGTCCAGCCTCTTCTCCCACAAGAGTGCAGACCACGAACCTTCTTAATGTAAAATAACTGGCCTGAAGCCCAAGTGCCTAAACCAGAACTAATACACTTGGACACTGGGCTCTCAATCAGCAGTTCCCAACTTAGAAGGATGAAAGCTACCTGTCCTGCCACCACAGTGCTTGCCACAAACCTTCCTAATGTAAAACAACTGGTCTGAAGCCCAAGTGCTTAATCCAAAAGACTTGAATGATAGCTACACTTTAATCAAATTACAACCAAGCAGTAATAAATACCATTGAATACTTTAGAGAATGTCTGGATTAGTGCTCAAGTTACACAAACAAAGCTAGATCCAGCAGGCCCGAATCCAGTCTATGCCACAGCAAACAAGGCGCACCAACTTCAGTAAGAAACAGTTCAGATATGCATGCACTATAAGCCTTTAACCAGAAATTCCCAGCTCAGAAGGGCAGAGTCCAGCCTCTCCTCCCACAAGAGTGCAGACCACGAACCCTCTTAATGTAAAATAACTGGCTTGAAAGCCCAAGTGCTTAAACCAGAATTAATATACTTTTAGAATAACAGACACTGAGCCCTCAATCAGAAGTTCTCAACCTAGAAGGATGTAAGCTACCTGTTCTGCCACAACAGTGCAGACCACAAACCCTCTCAGTGCAAAACAACTAACTGGTCCGAAGCCCAAGTGTTTAAACCAAAAGGCTTAGAATGAGTTACACCAAGCAGTAATAAATACAATTGAGTATTTTAAGATGATGCAAAAGTAAAAAGAAGTAGGTAAAAACACAAGTACAGTAAAAGCAGATGAAATTTTTTTTTTTTTTTTTTCTGAACAAGTGCTGAGATCAAAGAAACAGATTTGAGTGCTGAAACTAGAAAACTGGCTAGTTATAAGAAAAAAAAACAAGCTAGAAGGCTTCCCTCAAACACAGAAGGGCTTGGGGGCTCAGAAGCCTACAAATAGTCTGTACCACTTAACAAGAAAGGCAGGAAATAAGCTTAATTTTTTTTTTCTATTTCCCAGATGCTCTCTTTGTACACAGTAGGAGTGCCTGAAATCAGAATATGATCTCACTGCACTCAGTTGAGTGAGCAAATGAGATGGGCCCAGAGGCAGGCTGAGGGGCGGGCAGTTTCAATGCCACTAAGATAAGATAACTGAAGAGCAGAATAACTTCAGTTAAAAATTCCTTCAACACTCCTTCATACACAGTTTAAATCAAATTAAATACTGTATAATACTGTATTTTTTTTTAAAAAAAGTGCAGATAAAGGTACTTAAATTCTCTTATACGTCCAGTTGAATATAACCAAGTTCTTAGCTGGCCAAGCTGAAGTTTTAAAGCAGGAATTATTTCACATGCACCAGTTTAAATATGCAAGGACAGGAAATCAAAGAATGTGGCTACCCCCACACCTGTAATTACTAGCAAAAACAAAATTCAGCCAACACTAGCTTCAGTTCAAGTTACTGAAGAGCAGAATAACTTCAGTTAAAAATTCCTTCAACACTCCTTCATACACAGTTTAAATCAAATTAAATACTGTATAATACTGTATTTTTAAAAAAAGTGCAGATAAAGGTACTTAAATTCTCTTATACGTCCAGTTGAATATAACCAAGTTCTTAGCTGGCCAAGCTGAAGTTTTAAAGCAGGAATTATTTCACATGCACCAGTTTAAATATGCAAGGACAGGAAATCAAAGAATGTGGCTACCCCCACACCTGTAATTACTAGCAAATAACAAAATTCAGCCAACACTAGCTTCAGTTCAAGTTACTGAAGAGCAGAATAACTTCAGTTAAAAATTCCTTCAACACTCCTTCATACACAGTTTAAATCAAATTAAATACTGTGTAATACTGTATTTTTTAAAAAAGTGCAGATAAAGGTACTTAAATTCTCTTATACGTCCAGTTGAATATAACCAAGTTCTTAGCTGGCCAAGCTGAAGTTTTAAAGCAGGAATTATTTCACATGCACCAGTTTAAATATGCAAGGACAGGAAATCAAAGAATGTGGCTACCCCCACACCTGTAATTACTAGCAAATAACAAAATTCAGCCAACACTAGCTTCAGTTCAAGTTACTGAAGAGCAGAATAACTTCAGTTAAAAATTCCTTCAACACTCCTTCATACACAGTTTAAATCAAATTAAATACTGTGTAATACTGTATTTATTTTTTAAAAAAAGTGCAGATAAAGGTATTTAAATTCTCTTATACGTCCAGTTGAATATAACCAAGTTCTTAGCTGGCCAAGCTGAAGTTTTAAAGCAGGAATTATTTCACATGCACCAGTTTAAATATGCAAGGACAGGAAATCAAAGAATGTGGCTACCTCCACACCTGTAATTACTAGCAAGTAACAAAATTCAGCCAACACTAGCTTCAGTTCAAGTTACTGAAGAGCAGAATAACTTCAGTTAAAAATTCCTTCAACACTCCTTCATACACAGTTTAAATCAAATTAAATACTGTATAATACTGTATTTTTTTAAAAAAAGTGCAGATAAAGGTACTTAAATTCTCTTATACGTCCAGTTGAATATAACCAAGTTCTTAGCTGGCCAAGCTGAAGTTTTAAAGCAGGAATTATTTCACATGCACCAGTTTAAATATGCAAGGACAGGAAATCAAAGAATGTGGCTACCCCCACACCTGTAATTACTAGCAAATAACAAAATTCAGCCAACACTAGCTTCAGTTCAAGTTACTGAAGAGCAGCATAACTTCAGTTAAAAATTCCTTCAACACTCCTTCATACACAGTTTAAATCAAATTAAATACTGTATAATACTGTATTTTTTTTGTAAAAAAGTGCAGATAAAGGTACTTAAATTCTCTTATACGTCCAGTTGAATATAACCAAGTTCTTAGCTGGCCAAGCTGAAGTTTTAAAGCAGGAATTATTTCACATGCACCAGTTTAAATATGCAAGGACAGGAAATCAAAGAATGTGGCTACCCCACACCTGTAATTACTAGCAAATAACAAAATTCAGCCAACACTAGCTTCAGTTCAAGTTACTGAAGAGCAGAATAACTTCAGTTAAAAATTCCTTCAACACTCCTTCATACACAGTTTAAATCAAATTAAATACTGTATAATACTGTATTTTTTTTAAAAAAAGTGCAGATAAAGGTACTTAAATTCTCTTATACGTCCAGTTGAATATAACCAAGTTCTTAGCTGGCCAAGCTGAAGTTTTAAAGCAGGAATTATTTCACATGCACCAGTTTAAATATGCAAGGACAGGAAATCAAGGAATGTGGCTACCCCCACACGTGTAATTACTAGCAAATAACAAAATTCAGCCAACACTAGCTTCAGTTCAAGTTACTGAAGAGCAGAATAACTTCAGTTAAAATTCCTTCAACACTCCTTCATACACAGTTTAAATCAAATTAAATACTGTATAATACTGTATTTTTTTTTAAAAAGTGCAGATAAAGGTACTTAAATTCTCTTATACGTCCCGTTGAATATAACCAAGTTCTTAGCTGGCCAAGCTGAAGTTTTAAAGCAGGAATTATTTCACATGCACCAGTTTAAATATGCAAGGACAGGAAATCAAAGAATGTGGCTACCCCCACACCTGTAATTACTAGCAAATAACAAAATTCAGCCAACACTAGCTTCAGTTCAAGTTACTGAAGAGCAGAATAACTTCAGTTAAAAATTCCTTCAACACTCCTTCATACACAGTTTAAATCAAATTAAATACTGTATAATACTGTATTTTTTTTAAAAAAAAAGTGCAGATAAAGGTACTTAAATTCTCTTATACGTCCGGTTGAATATAACCAAGTTCTTAGCTGGCCAAGCTGAAGTTTTAAAGCAGGAATTATTTCACATGCACCAGTTTAAATATGCAAGGACAGGAAATCAAAGAATGTGGCTACCCCACACCTGTAATTACTAGCAAATAACAAAATTCAGCCAACACTAGCTTCAGTTCAGGTTACTGAAGAGCAGAATAACTTCAGTTAAAAATTCCTTCAACACTCCTTCATACACAGTTTAAATCAAATTAAATACTGTGTAATACTGTATTTTTTTTTTAAAAAGTGCAGATAAAGGTACTTAAATTCTCTTATACGTCCAGTTGAATATAACCAAGTTCTTAGCTGGCCAAGCTGAAGTTTTAAAGCAGGAATTATTTCACATGCACCAGTTTAAATATGCAAGGACAGGAAATCAAAGAATGTGGCTATCCCCACACCTGTAATTACTAGCAAATAACAAAATTCAGCCAACACTAGCTTCAGTTCAAGTTACTGAAGAGCAGAATAACTTCAGTTAAAAATTCCTTCAACACTCCTTCATACACAGTTTAAATCAAATTAAATACTGTGTAATACTGTATTTTTTTTAAAAAGTGCAGATAAAGGTACTTAAATTCTCTTATACGTCCAGTTGAATATAACCAAGTTCTTAGCTGGCCAAGCTGAAGTTTTAAAGCAGGAATTATTTCACATGCACCAGTTTAAATATGCAAGGACAGGAAATCAAAGAATGTGGCTACTCCCACACCTGTAATTACTAGCAAATAACAAAATTCAGCCAACACTAGCTTCAGTTCAAGTTACTGAAGAGCAGAATAACTTCAGTTAAAAATTCCTTCAACACTCCTTCATACACAGTTTAAATCAAATTAAATACTGTATAATACTGTATTTTTTTAAGTGCAGATAAATGTACTTAAATTCTCTTATACGTCCAGTTGAATATAACCAAGTTCTTAGCTGGCCAAGCTGAAGTTTTAAAGCAGGTATTATTTCACATGCACCAGTTTAAATATGCAAGGACAGGAAATCAAAGAATGTGGCTACCCCCACACCTGTAATTACTAGCAAATAACAAAATTCAGCCAACACTAGCTTCAGTTCAAGTTACTGAAGAGCAGAATAACTTCAGTTAAAAATTCCTTCAACACTCCTTCATACACAGTTTAAATCAAATTAAATACTGTATAATACTGTATTTTTTAAAAAAAGTGCAGATAAAGGTACTTAAATTCTCTTATACGTCCAGTTGAATATAACCAAGTTCTTAGCTGGCCAAGCTGAAGTTTTAAAGCAGGAATTATTTCACATGCACCAGTTTAAATATGCAAGGACAGGAAATCAAAGAATGTGGCTACCCCCACAGCTGTAATTACTAGCAAATAACAACATTCAGCCAACACTAGCTTCAGTTCAAGTTACTGAAGAGCAGAATAACTTCAGTTAAAAATTCCTTCAACACTCCTTCATACACAGTTTAAATCAAATTAAATACTGTATAATACTGTATTTTTAAAAAAAGTGCAGATAAAGGTACTTAAATTCTCTTATACGTCCAGTTGAATATAACCAAGTTCTTAGCTGGCCAAGCTGAAGTTTTAAAGCAGGAATTATTTCACATGCACCAGTTTAAATATGCAAGGACAGGAAATCAAAGAATGTGGCTACCCCCACACCTGTAATTACTAGCAAATAACAAAATTCAGCCAACACTAGCTTCAGTTCAAGTTACTGAAGAGCAGAATAACTTCAGTTAAAAATTCCTTCAACACTCCTTCATACACAGTTTAAATCAAATTAAATACTGTGTAATACTGTATTTTTTTAAAAAAGTGCAGATAAAGGTACTTAAATTCTCTTATACGTCCAGTTGAACATAACCAAGTTCTTAGCTGGCCAAGCTGAAGTTTTAAAGCAGGAATTATTTCACATGCACTAGTTTAAATATGCAAGGACAGGAAATCAAAGAATGTGGCTACCCCCCACACCTGTAATTACTAGCAAATAACAAAATTCAGCCAACACTAGCTTCAGTTCAAGTTACTGAAGAGCAGAATAACTTCAGTTAAAAATTCCTTCAACACTCCTTCATACACAGTTTAAATCAAATTAAATACTGTGTAATACTGTATTTATTTTTTAAAAAAAGTGCAGATAAAGGTACTTAAATTCTCTTATACGTCCAGTTGAATATAACCAAGTTCTTAGCTGGGCAAGCTGAAGTTTTAAAGCAGGAATTATTTCACATCTACCAGTTTAAATATGCAAGGACAGGAAATCAAAGAACGTGGCTACCCCCACACCTGTAATTTCTAGCAAATAACAAAATTCAGCCAATACTAGCTTCAGTTCAAGTTACTGAAGAGCAGAATACCTTCAGTTAAAAATTCCTTCAACACTCCTTCATACACAGTTTAAATCAAATTAAATACTGTATAATACTGTATTTTTTTAAAAAAAGTGCATATAAAGGTACTTAAATTCTCTTATACGTCCAGTTGAATATAACCAAGTTCTTAGCTGGCCAAGCTGAAGTTTTAAAGCAGGAATTATTTCACATGCACCAGTTTAAATATGCAAGGACAGGAAATCAAAGAATGTGGCTACCCCCACACCTGTAATTACTAGCAAATAACAAAATTCAGCCAACACTAGCTTCAGTTCAAGTTACTGAAGAGCAGAATAACTTCAGTTAAAAATTCCTTCAACACTCCTTCATACACAGTTTAAATCAAATTAAATACTGTATAATACTGTATTTTTTTTTAAAAAAGTGCAGATAAAGGTACTTAAATTCTCTTATACGTCCAGTTGAATATAACCAAGTTCTTAGCTGGCCAAGCTGAAGTTTTAAAGCAGGAATTATTTCACATGCACCAGTTTAAATATGCAAGGACAGGAAATCAAAGAATGTGGCTACCCCCACACCTGTAATTACTAGCAAATAACAAAATTCAGCCAACACTAGCTTCAGTTCAAGTTACTGAAGAGCAGAATAACTTCAGTTAAAAATTCCTTCAACACGCCTTCATACACAGTTTAAATCAAATTAAATACTGTATAATACTGTATTTTTTAAAAAAAAGTGCAGATAAAGGTACTTAAATTCTCTTATACGTCCAGTTGAATATAACCAAGTTCTTAGCTGGCCAAGCTGAAGTTTTAAAGCAGGAATTATTTCACATGCACCAGTTTAAATATGCAAGGACAGGAAATCAAGGAATGTGGCTACCCCACACCTGTAATTACTAGCAAATAACAAAATTCAGCCAACACTAGCTTCAGTTCAAGTTACTGAAGAGCAGAATAACTTCAGTTAAAAATTCCTTCAACACTCCTTCATACACAGTTTAAATCAAATTAAATACTGTATAATACTGTATTTTTTTTAAAAAGTGCAGATAAAGGTACTTAAATTCTCTTATACGTCCAGTTGAATATAACCAAGTTCATAGCTGGCCAAGATGAAGTTTTAAAGCAGGAATTATTTCACATGCACCAGTTTAAATATGCAAGGACAGGAAATCAAAGAATGTGGCTACCCCCACACCTGTAATTACTAGCAAATAACAAAATTCAGCCAACACTAGCTTCAGTTCAAGTTACTGAAGAGCAGAATAACTTCAGTTAAAAATTCCTTCAACACTCCGTTATACACAGTTTAAATCAAATTAAATACTGTGTAATACTGTATTTTTTTTTTAAAAAAGTGCAGATAAAGGTACTTAAATTCTCTTATACGTCCAGTTGAATATAACCAAGTTCTTAGCTGGCCAAGCTGAAGTTTTAAAGCAGGAATTATTTCACATGCACCAGTTTAAATATGCAAGGACAGGAAATCAAAGAATGTGGCTACCCCCACACCTGTAATTACTGGCAAATAACAAAAATTCAGCCAACACTAGATTCAGTTCAAGTTACTGAAGAGCAGAATAAGTTCAGTTAAAAATTCCTTCAACACTCCTTCATACACAGTTTAAATCAAATTAAATACTGTATAATACTGTATTTTTTTTTTAAAAAAGTGCAGATAAAAATACTTAAATTCTCTTATACGTCCAGTTGAATATAACCAAGTTCTTAGCTGGCCAAGCTGAAGTTTTAAAGCAGGAATTATTTCACATGCACCAGTTTAAATATGCAAGGACAGGAAATCAAAGAATGTGGCTACCTCCACACCTGTAATTACTAGCAAATAACAAAATTCAGCCAACACTAGCTTCAGTTCAAGTTACTGAAGAGCAGAATAACTTCAGTTAAAATTCATTCAACACTCCTTCATACACAGTTTAAATCAAATTAAATACTGTATAATACTGTATTTTTTTTTTAAAAAGTGTAGATAAAGGTACTTAAATTCTCTTATACGTCCAGTTGAATATAACCAAGTTCTTAGCTGGCCAAGCTGAAGTTTTAAAGCAGGAATTATTTCACATGCACCAGTTTAAATATGCAAGGACAGGAAATCAAAGAATGTGGCTACCCCTACACCTGTAATTACTAGCAAATAACAAAATTCAGCCAACACTAGCTTCAGTTCAAGTTACTGAAGAGCAGAATAACTTCAGTTAAAAATTCCTTCAACACTCCTTCATACACAGTTTAAATCAAATTAAATACTGTATAATACTGTATTTTTTAAAAAAAGTGCAGATAAAGGTACTTAAATTCTCTTATACGTCCAGTTGAATATAACCAAGTTCTTAGCTGGCCAAGCTGAAGTTTTAAAGCAGGAATTATTTCACATGCACCAGTTTAAATATGCAAGGACAGGAAATCAAAGAATGTGGCTACCCCCACACCTGTAATTACTAGCAAATAACAAAATTCAGCCAACACTAGCTTCAGTTCAAGTTACTGAAGAGCAGAATAACTTCAGTTAAAAATTCCTTCAACACTCCTTCATACACAGTTTAAATCAAATTAAATACTGTGTAATACTGTATTTTTAAAAAAAGTGCAGATAAAGGTACTTAAATTCTCTTATACGTCCAGTTGAATATAACCAAGTTCCTAGCTGGCCAAGCTGAAGTTTTAAAGCAGGAATTATTTCACATGCACCAGTTTAAATATGCAAGGACAGGAAATCAAAGAATGTGGCTACCCCACACCTGTAATTACTAGCAAATAACAACATTCAGCCAACACTAGC
This sequence comes from Protopterus annectens, assembly GCF_019279795.1. Lineage (NCBI taxonomy): Eukaryota > Metazoa > Chordata > Ceratodontiformes > Protopteridae > Protopterus > Protopterus annectens. The sequence continues at coordinate 1,417,780,990 of NC_056733.1, read as the reverse complement.
TTCAGTTCAAGTTACTGAAGAGCAGAATAACTTCAGTTAAAAATTCCTTCAACACTCCTTCATACACAGTTTAAATCAAATTAAATACTGTATAATACTGTATTTTTTTAAAAAAAGTGCAGATAAAGGTACTTAAATTCTCTTATACGTCCAGTTGAATATAACCAAGTTCTTAGCTGGCCAAGCTGAAGTTTTAAAGCAGGAATTATTTCACATGCACCAGTTTAAATATGCAAGGACAGGAAATCAAAGAATGTGGCTACCCCCACACCTGTAATTACTAGCAAATAACAAAATTCAGCCAACACTAGCTTCAGTTCAAGTTACTGAAGAGCAGAATAACTTCAGTTAAAAATTCCTTCAACACTCCTTCATACACAGTTTAAATCAAATTAAATACTGTGTAATACTGTATTTTTTTAAAAAAGTGCAGATAAAGGTACTTAAATTCTCTTATACGTCCAGTTGAATATAACCAAGTTCTTAGCTGGCCAAGCTGAAGTTTTAAAGCAGGAATTATTTCACATGCACCAGTTTAAATATGCAAGGACAGGAAATCAAAGAATGTGGCTACCTCCACACCTGAAATTACTAGCAAGTAACAAAATTCAGCCAACACTAGCTTCAGTTCAGGTTACTGAAGAGCAGAATAACTTCAGTTAAAAATTCCTTCAACACTCCTTCATACACAGTTTAAATCAAATTAAATACTGTATAATACTGTATTTTTTTAAAAAAAAGTGCAGATAAAGGTACTTAAATTCTCTTATACGTCCAGTTGAATATAACCAAGTTCTTAGCTGGCCAAGCTGAAGTTTTAAAGCAGGAATTATTTCACATGCACCAGTTTAAATATGCAAGGACAGGAAATCAAAGAATGTGGCTACCCCCACACCTGTAATTACTAGCAAATAACAAAATTCAGCCAACACTAGCTTCAGTTCAAGTTACTGAAGAGCAGCATAACTTCAGTTAAAAATTCCTTCAACACTCCTTCATACACAGTTTAAATCAAATTAAATACTGTATAATACTGTATTTTTAAAAAAAAAGTGCAGATAAAGGTACTTAAATTCTCTTATACGTCCAGTTGAATATAACCAAGTTCTTAGCTGGCCAAGCTGAAGTTTTAAAGCAGGAATTATTTCACATGCACCAGTTTAAATATGCAAGGACAGGAAATCAAAGAATGTGGCTACCCCACACCTGTAATTACTAGCAAATAACAAAATTCAGCCAACACTAGCTTCAGTTCAAGTTACTGAAGAGCAGAATAACTTCAGTTAAAAATTCCTTCAACACTCCTTCATACACAGTTTAAATCAAATTAAATACTGTATAATACTGTATTTTTTTTAAAAAAAGTGCAGATAAAGGTACTTAAATTCTCTTATACGTCCAGTTGAATATAACCAAGTTCTTAGCTGGCCAGGCTGAAGTTTTAAAGCAGGAATTATTTCACATGCACCAGTTTAAATATGCAAGGACAGGAAATCAAGGAATGTGGCTACCCCCACACGTGTAATTACTAGCAAATAACAAAATTCAGCCAACACTAGCTTCAGTTCAAGTTACTGAAGAGTAGAATAACTTCAGTTAAAATTCCTTCAACACTCCTTCATACACAGTTTAAATCAAATTAAATGCTGTATAATACTGTATTTTTTTAAAAAAAGTGCAGATAAAGGTACTTAAATTCTCTTATACGTCCAGTTGAATATAACCAAGTTCTTAGCTGGCCAAGCTGAAGTTTTAAAGCAGGAATTATTTCACATGCACCAGTTTAAATATGCAAGGACAGGAAATCAAAGAATGTGGCTACCCCCACACCTGTAATTACTAGCAAATAACAAAATTCAGCCAACACTAGCTTCAGTTCAAGTTACTGAAGAGCAGAATAACTTCAGTTAAAAATTCCTTCAACACTCCTTCATACACAGTTTAAATCAAATTAAATACTGTATAATACTGTATTTTTTTTTTTAAAAAGTGCAGATAAAGGTACTTAAATTCTCTTATACGTCCAGTTGAATATAACCAAGTTCTTAGCTGGCCAAGCTGAAGTTTTAAAGCAGGAATTATTTCACATGCACCAGTTTAAATATGCAAGGACAGGAAATCAAAGAATGTGGCTACCCCACACCTGTAATTACTAGCAAATAACAAAATTCAGCCAACACTAGCTTCAGTTCAAGTTACTGAAGAGCAGAATAACTTCAGTTAAAAATTCCTTCAACACTCCTTCATACACAGTTTAAATCAAATTAAATACTGTGTAATACTGTATTTTTTTTTAAAAAAAGTGCAGATAAAGGTACTTAAATTCTCTTATACGTCCAGTTGAATATAACCAAGTTCTTAGCTGGCCAAGCTGAAGTTTTAAAGCAGGAATTATTTCACATGCACCAGTTTAAATATGCAAGGACAGGAAATCAAAGAATGTGGCTACCCCCACACCTGTAATTACTAGCAAATAACAAAATTCAGCCAACACTAGCTTCAGTTCAAGTTACTGAAGAGCAGAATAACTTCAGTTAAAAATTCCTTCAACACTCCTTCATACACAGTTTAAATCAAATTAAATACTGTGTAATACTGTATTTTTTTTTAAAAACGTGCAGATAAAGGTACTTAAATTCTCTTATACGTCCAGTTGAATATAACCAAGTTCTTAGCTGGCCAAGCTGAAGTTTTAAAGCAGGAATTATTTCACATGCACCAGTTTAAATATGCAAGGACAGGAAATCAAAGAATGTGGCTACCCCCACACCTGTAATTACTAGCAAATAACAAAATTCAGCCAACACTAGCTTCAGTTCAAGTTACTGAAGAGCAGAATAACTTCAGTTAAAAATTCCTTCAACACTCCTTCATACACAGTTTAAATCAAATTAAATACTGTATAATACTGTATTTTTTTAAAAAAAAGTGCAGATAAATGTACTTAAATTCTCTTATACGTCCAGTTGAATATAATCAAGTTCTTAGCTGGCCAAGCTGAAGTTTTAAAGCAGGTATTATTTCACATGCACCAGTTTAAATATGCAAGGACAGGAAATCAAAGAATGTGGCTACCCCCACACCTGTAATTACTAGCAAATAACAAAATTCAGCCAACACTAGCTTCAGTTCAAGTTACTGAAGAGCAGAATAACTTCAGTTAAAAATTCCTTCAACACTCCTTCATACACAGTTTAAATCAAATTAAATACTGTATAATACTGTATTTTTTAAAAAAAAAAGTGCAGATAAAGGTACTTAAATTCTCTTATACGTCCAGTTGAATATAACCAAGTTCTTAGCTGGCCAAGCTGAAGTTTTAAAGCAGGAATTATTTCACATGCACCAGTTTAAATATGCCAGGACAGGAAATCAAAGAATGTGGCTACCCCCACAGCTGTAATTACTAGCAAATAACAACATTCAGCCAACACTAGGTTCAGTTCAAGTTACTGAAGAGCAGAATAACTTCAGTTAAAAATTCCTTCAACACTCCTTCATACACAGTTTAAATCAAATTAAATACTGTATAATACTGTATTATTTTAAAAAAAAAGTGCAGATAAAGGTACTTAAATTCTCTTATACGTCCAGTTGAATATAACCAAGTTCTTAGCTGGCCAAGCTGAAGTTTTAAAGCAGGAATTATTTCACATGCACCAGTTTAAATATGCAAGGACAGGAATTCAAAGAATGTGGCTACCCCCACACCTGTAATTACTAGCAAATAACAAAATTCAGCCAACACTAGCTTCAGTTCAAGTTACTGAAGAGCAGAATAACTTCAGTTAAAAATTCCTTCAACACTCCTTCATACACAGTTTAAATCAAATTAAATACTGTGTAATACTGTATTTTTTTTAAAAAGTGCAGATAAAGGTACTTAAATTCTCTTATACGTCCAGTTGAATATAACCAAGTTCTTAGCTGGCCAAGCTGAAGTTTTAAAGCAGGAATTATTTCACATGCACCAGTTTAAATATGCAAGGACAGGAAATCAAAGAATGTGGCTACCCCCACACCTGTAATTACTAGCAAATAACAAAATTCAGCCAACACTAGCTTCAGTTCAAGTTACTGAAGAGCAGAATAACTTCAGTTAAAAATTCCTTCAACACTCCTTCATACACAGTTTAAATCAAATTAAATACTGTATAATACTGTATTTATTTTTTAAAAAAGTGCAGATAAAGGTACTTAAATTCTCTTATACGTCCAGTTGAATATAACCAAGTTCTTAGCTGGCCAAGCTGAAGTTTTAAAGCAGGAATTATTTCACATGCACCAGTTTAAATATGCAAGGACAGGAAATCAAAGAACGTGGCTACCCCGACGCATGTAATTACTAGCAAATAACAAAATTCAGCCAATACTAGCTTCAGTTCAACTTACTGAAGAGCAGAATACCTTCAGTTAAAAATTCCTTCAACACTCCTTCATACACAGTTTAAATCAAATTAAATACTGTATAATACTGTATTTTTTTTTTAAAAAAAGTGCAGATAAAGGTACTTAAATTCTCTTATATGTCCAGTTGAATATAACCAAGTTCTTAGCTGGCCAAGCTGAAGTTTTAAAGCAGGAATTATTTCACATGCACCAGTTTAAATATGCAAGGACAGGAAAGCAAAGAATGTGGCTACCCCCACACCTGTAATTACTAGCAAATAACAAAATTCAGCCAACACTAGCTTCAGTTCAAGTTACTGAAGAGCAGAATAACTTCAGTTAAAAATTCCTTCAACACTCCTTCATACACAGTTTAAATCAAATTAAATACTGTATAATACTGTATTTTTTTAAAAAAAAAAGTGCAGATAAAGGTACTTAAATTCTCTTATACGTCCAGTTGAATATAACCAAGTTCTTAGCTGGCCAAGCTGAAGTTTTAAAGCAGGAATTATTTCACATGCACCAGTTTAAATATGCAAGGACAGGAAATCAAAGAATGTGGCTACCCCCACACCTGTAATTACTAGCAAATAACAAAATTCAGCCAACACTAGCTTCAGTTCAAGTTACTGAAGAGCAGAATAACTTCAGTTAAAAATTCCTTCAACACGCCTTCATACACAGTTTAAATCAAATTAAATACTGTATAATACTGTATTTTTTTAAAAAAAAAGTGCAGATAAAGGTACTTAAATTCTCTTATACGTCCAGTTGAATATAACCAAGTTCTTAGCTGGCCAAGCTGAAGTTTTAAAGCAGGAATTATTTCACATGCACCAGTTTAAATATGGAAGGACAGGAAATCAAGGAATGTGGCTACCCCCACACCTGTAATTACTAGCAAATAACAAAATTCAGCCAACACTAGCTTCAGTTCAAGTTACTGAAGAGCAGAATAACTTCAGTTAAAAATTCCTTCAACACTCCTTCATACACAGTTTAAATCAAATTAAATACTGTATAATACTGTATTTTTTAAAAAAAGTGCAGATAAAGGTACTTAAATTCTCTTATACGTCCAGTTGAATATAACCAAGTTCTTAGCTGGCCAAGCTGAAGTTTTAAAGCAGGAATTATTTCACATGCACCAGTTTAAATATGCAAGGACAGGAAATCAAAGAATGTGGCTACCCCACATCTGTAATTACTAGCAAATAACAAAATTCAGCCAACACTAGCTTCACTTCAAGTTACTGAAGAGCAGAATAACTTCAGTTAAAAATTCCTTCAACACTCCTTCATACACAGTTTAAATCAAATTAAATACTGTATAATACTGTATTTTGTTTTTTAAAAAAGTGCAGATAAAGGTACTTAAATTCTCTTATACGTCCAGTTGAATATAACCAAGTTTGTAGCTGGCCAAGCTGAAGTTTTAAAGCAGGAATTATTTCACATGCACCAGTTTAAATATGCAAGGACAGGAAATCAAAGAATGTGGCTACCCCCACACCTGTAATTACTAGCAAATAACAAAATTCAGCCAACACTAGCTTCAGTTCAAGTTACTGAAGAGCAGAATAACTTCAGTTAAAAATTCCTTCAACACTCCGTTATACACAGCTTAAATCAAATTAAATACTGTGTAATACTGTATTTTTTTTTTAAAAAAAGTGCAGATAAAGGTACTTAAATTCTCTTATACGTCCAGTTGAATATAACCAAGTTCTTAGCTGGCCAAGCTGAAGTTTTAAAGCAGGAATTATTTCACATGCACCAGTTTAAATATGCAAGGACAGGAAATCAAAGAATGTGGCTACCCCCACACCTGTAATTACTAGCAAATAACAAAATTCAGCCAACACTAGATTCAGTTCAAGTTACTGAGGAGTAGAATAACTTCAGTTAAAAATTCCTTCAACACTCCTTCATACACAGTTTAAATCAAATTAAATACTGTATAATACTGTATTTTTTTTAAAAAAAAAGTGCAGATAAAGGTACTTAAATTCTCTTATACGTCCAGTTGAATATAACCAAGTTCTTAGCTGGCCAAGCTGAAGTTTTAAAGCAGGAATTATTTCACATGCACCAGTTTAAATATGCAAGGACAGGAAATCAAAGAATGTGGCTACCCCCACACCTGTAATTACTAGCAAATAACAAAATTCAGCCAACACTAGCTTCAGTTCAAGTTACTGAAGAGCAGAATAAGTTCAGTTAAAAATTCATTCAACACTCCTTCATACACAGTTTAAATCAAATTAAATACTGTATAATACTGTATTTTTTTTAAAAAAGTGTAGATAAAGGTACTTAAATTCTCTTATACGTCCAGTTGAATATAACCAAGTTCTTAGCTGGCCAAGCTGAAGTTTTAAAGCAGGAATTATTTCACATGCACCAGTTTAAATATGCAAGGACAGGAAATCAAAGAATGTGGCTACCCCTACACCTGTAATTACTAGCAAATAACAAAATTCAGCCAACACTAGCTTCAGTTCAAGTTACTGAAGAGCAGAATAACTTCAGTTAAAAATTCCTTCAACACTCCTTCATACACAGTTTAAATCAAATTAAATACTGTATAATACTGTATTTTTTTTAAAAAGTGCAGATAAAGGTACTTAAATTCTCTTATACGTCCAGTTGAATATAACCAAGTTCTTAGCTGGCCAAGCTGAAGTTTTAAAGCAGGAATTATTTCACATGCACCAGTTTAAATATGCAAGGACAGGAAATCAAAGAATGTGGCTACCCCACACCTGTAATTACTAGCAAATAACAAAATTCAGCCAACACTAGCTTCAGTTCAAGTTACTGAAGAGCAGAATAACTTCAGTTAAAAATTCCTTCAACACTCCTTCATACACAGTTTAAATCAAATTAAATACTGTATAATACTGTATTTTTTAAAAAAAAAGTGCAGATAAAGGTACTTAAATTCTCTTATACGTCCAGTTGAATATAACCAAGTTCTTAGCTGGCCAAGCTGAAGTTTTAAAGCAGGAATTATTTCACATGCACCAGTTTAAATATGCAAGGACAGGAAATCAAGGAATGTGGCTACCCCACACCTGTAATTACTAGCAAATAACAACATTCAGCCAACACTAGCTTCAGTTCAAGTTACTGAAGAGCAGAATAACTTCAGTTAAAAATTCCTTCAACACTCCTTCATACACAGTTTAAATCAAATTAAATACTGTATAATACTGTATTTTTTTAAAAAAAGTGCAGATAAAGGTACTTAAATTCTCTTATACGTCCAGTTGAATATAACCAAGTTCTTAGCTGGCCAAGCTGAAGTTTTAAAGCAGGAATTATTTCACATGCACCAGTTTAAATATGCAAGGACAGGAAATCAAAGAATGTGGCTACCCCACACCTGTAATTACTAGCAAATAACAAAATTCAGCCAACACTAGCTTCAGTTCAAGTTACTGAAGAGCAGAATAACTTCAGTTAAAAATTCCTTCAACACTCCTTCATACACAGTTTAAATCAAATTAAATACTGTATAATACTGTATTTTTTTTAAAAAAAGTGCAGATAAAGGTACTTAAATTCTCTTATACGTCCAGTTGAATATAACCAAGTTCTTAGCTGGCCAAGCTGAAGTTTTAAAGCAGGAATTATTTCACATGCACCAGTTTAAATATGCAAGGACAGGAAATCAAAGAATGTGGCTACCCCCACACCTGTAATTACTAGCAAATAACAAAATTCAGCCAACACTAGCTTCAGTTCAAGTTACTGAAGAGCAGAATAACTTCAGTTAAAAATTCATTCAACACTCCTTCATACACAGTTTCAATCAAATTAAATACTGTATAATACTGTATTTTTTTTAAAAAAAGTGCAGATAAAGGTACTTAAATTCTCTTATACGTCCAGTTGAATATAACCAAGTTCTTAGCTGGCCAAGCTGAAGTTTTAAAGCAGGAATTATTTCACATGCACCAGTTTAAATATGCAAGGACAGGAAATCAAAGAATGTGGCTACCCCCACACCTGTAATTACTAGCAAATAACAAAATTCAGCCAACACTAGCTTCAGTTCAAGTTACTGAAGAGCAGAATAACTTCAGTTAAAAATTCCTTCAACACTCCTTCATACACAGTTTAAATCAAATTAAATACTGTATAATACTGTATTTTTTTTTAAAAAAAAAGTGCAGATAAAGGTACTTAAATTCTCTTATACGTCCAGTTGAATATAACCAAGTTCTTAGCTGGCCAAGCTGAAGTTTTAAAGCAGGAATTATTTCACATGCACCAGTTTAAATATGCAAGGACAGGAAATCAACGAATGTGGCTACCCCCACACCTGTAATTACTAGCAAATAACAAAATTCAGCCAACACTAGCTTCAGTTCAAGTTACTGAAGAGCAGAATAACTTCAGTTAAAAATTCCTTCAACACTCCTTCATACACAGTTTAAATCAAATTAAATACTGTATAATACTGTATTTTTAAAAAAAAGTGCAGATAAAGGTACTTAAATTCTCTTATACGTCCAGTTGAATATAACCAAGTTCTTAGCTGGCCAAGCTGAAGTTTTAAAGCAGGAATTATTTCACATGCACCAGTTTAAATATGCAAGGACAGGAAATCAAGGAATGTGGCTACCCCCACACCTGTAATTACTAGCAAATAACAACATTCAGCCAACACTAGCTTCAGTTCAAGTTACTGAAGAGCAGAATAACTTCAGTTAAAAATTCCTTCAACACTCCTTCATACACAGTTTAAATCAAATTAAATACTGTATAATACTGTATTTTTTAAAAAAAGTGCAGATAAAGGTACTTAAATTCTCTTATACGTCCAGTTGAATATAACCAAGTTCTTAGCTGGCCAAGCTGAAGTTTTAAAGCAGGAATTATTTCACATGCACCAGTTTAAATATGCAAGGACAGGAAATCAAAGAATGTGGCTACCCCACACCTGTAATTACTAGCAAATAACAAAATTCAGCCAACACTAGCTTCAGTTCAAGTTACTGAAGAGCAGAATAACTTCAGTTAAAAATTCCTTCAACACTCCTTCATACACAGTTTAAATCAAATTAAATACTGTATAATACTGTATTTTTTTTAAAAAAAAGTGCAGATAAAGGTACTTAAATTCTCTTATACGTCCAGTTGAATATAACCAAGTTCTTAGCTGGCCAAGCTGAAGTTTTAAAGCAGGAATTATTTCACATGCACCAGTTTAAATATGCAAGGACAGGAAATCAAAGAATGTGGCTACCCCCACACCTGTAATTACTAGCAAATAACAAAATTCAGCCAACACTAGCTTCAGTTCAAGTTACTGAAGAGCAGAATAACTTCAGTTAAAAATTCCTTCAACACTCCTTCATACACAGTATAAATCAAATTAAATACTGTATAATACTGTATTTTTTTTTAAAAAAAGTGCAGATAAAGGTACTTAAATTCTCTTATACGTCCAGTTGAATATAACCAAGTTCTTAGCTGGCCAAGCTGAAGTTTTAAAGCAGGAATTATTTCACATGCACCAGTTTAAATATGCAAGGACAGGAAATCAAATAATGTGGCTACCCCCACACCTGTAATTACTAGCAAATAACAAAATTCAGCCAACACTAGCTTCAGTTCAAGTTACTGAAGAGCAGAATAACTTCAGTTAAAAATTCCTTCAACACTCCTTCATACACAGTTTAAATCAAATTAAATACTGTATAATACTGTATTTTTAAAAAAAAGTGCAGATAAAGGTACTTAAATTCTCTTATACGTCCAGTTGAATATAACCAAGTTCTTATCTGGCCAAGCTGAATGGGATGTTATCAATATCCATGTTACCTGTGATTATGAGTATGAGACATGCTTGTCTTGTAAAGCTAAAAGACCTATATAGGGCATGTGCATAGTAAAGTACTGTTGCAGTCATGTGTGTTGAACTGCATGTGATATATTGAATTAATAACATTCAACTGTACAGTGTTCTGCTGGACAATAAGGACATTTGTGACTGATATCTGTAGTCACATACACATATACCTGTGTTATGTCAGCCAAACCATTGGCAGGTCTGTGAGCAATGACATTGTAACATAATAGCCTACATATGACTGTTGGACATCTTCCAGGTTATCACAGTGATGTCAAAGCCTACTGTGCAATCAACGTACTAATGCATGGTGCAGCTATATTAATACAGTATCAGTACTGATGTCACCCATTTATGTGTGCCATTATCCAGACGTACTGCTATAACAGGCTGAGAAATATGATCGAGCAGTAAGACTGTAAATGTAGTCTGCCATAGTTACATAGAACAGAAATATATACCAGGTTTTCCCCTGAGCACATGTATGCATGAATCTTGTGTTTATATGAGTTGTTTTTATTTTTGTTCTCACGGAGCTTATCTCCCCAGGCCTCTTCTGAAAATGGACATGTACCCAGTTAGACTGGTCCGGTCAACAAATGTAAAATAAATAAATAAAAAAAAATATATGCATATGTTCAGCTGAAAGGCACAAAACTAATCACATGGGTTTCAAGCAGTCAGGTACATAAGTTGTGCATGTTGCACATGTGTGTAATATCAGTGTCAGTGCATGCAACAGACATAAATGTGTACAGTTACTGGTTGTTGCATTGCCCTGACACTGATATGGGTACTAGAGTAGGCATGACTATCATGTAGTAATTGGATAAGTGTCTAACTGTGTTATGACCCTCTGTCCATGCCTACCACTATCAGCTATATCAACACCTATATACAGTGTATATCACAAGTGGACATACCCCTGTTGGAATGCCAAGTTTGTGTGCTTTATGACAATCAGACCACAGAAGATCAGTTCATAATGTTTCTCATCTTGAATGTGACCTCTAACCTGTACAATTCCATTGAAAAACAATCAAAGGTGTTTCTAGGAAGGTGAGCAAGTATTGCCAAGTGAAGATGTGCCATGATGTTAGAGTCCAAACCAAGACAAATGAATGCTGTAACCATCTCACGAGGTGCATACACCCTATTTCAGTTTAAGGGTGCGCACGCTCATTGAACTGGCTTATTGTACTGATTATTATTTCATTATGTTTTCACAGACCAGATTGTTATGTTTTCAATTGAACTGTACAGGCTATAGGTCACATTAAAAGTGGGAATTGTTTTGAAATTAGTTATTGTGGTGTCATGTTCCAATTGCACAAATACCAGGCATTGTAAGAGGGGTGTACCCTTTATATCCACTGTAGCTATATGGACTCAGCAGTACCTGACCTGTATAACCAGCCTCCACCAAGGCAGAGTAATCCCCTTTGGTGGACAGCAGCAATACACAAATCACATAATAGGTTGCTATATTGGCTGTACAAGGATGCATAGGTGCAGGCAACAACTTGGAAGCAAGTCTACCTCTATCTGAGTGAGCATGTAAGTTCACAGGTAACGTCCTGTAAGGCTGACTATGACTACAAATCAGACATATCTATACCACCAAGGACAATTGCAACAGTGTCTCCACATATGTTGTCAGTCTCAGAGGAAACAACACAATTCGCCCTGTACTGGGGGTAAAGAACACCTTATACACACATGCCATGGATATAGGCAATCTACATCAGAGAGGTTAGGTGGAAATATCGCCACCCTGTCCACCCCAATTGTACATGGGGATATACACATCAACCACACTCCTCCCCTTATCAATGGTGAACATGTACATACTGCCTACTGATGGCAACAACAGCATATCTCCATGGGGCATAATAACATCACTGTCTGCCTCCTACATGAAGTCTGGCATGTGCTCACAGCTTCCTCACACACCACAGTCAAACACAGACCTGCCACCATCCACATGGAAGATGGCCACTGTCATCCCTCTACACAGAAATGAATGGAGAATAGAGGATTATGCAATCAAGTGTCCAACATTGGGAGGAACAAGATATATCAGGGCCAGAAGTGTAATGCAAGCTGCTATAGCCATGATAGCTTGGAGGGTTATGGTGTAGTGTGGATTATTTGCAAGTAATATCCACTGTTGATGTGCAATTTGACAACTGTATAAGGTCCTGTGACCTTTTTCCTGTTTATGTCTTCCAGGTAACATGCAGAGGGCTCACCTACCAGCATTCTCTGTTGGTGAAACTGACATCATCACCCAATATGTTATCTAACATTATGCCCTGTTATTTGGACAGAGAGCAGAAGATGTGTGGGAGAGGACCGCCCAGTGGAACAGTCTGGTCCACAGGGTAAATGATGCCAGCCTGCACAGCAGAACTTATGAGCAGGTGCAGCATCGGGCCACTGACCTTATCCACCATGCCTGTCATTGAGCTGCTGCTGTAGCGAGGGACCGGCTAGCTATAGGTGGGTGCCCAGCCATCCAGCCCCAACTAACACCCACCAAGGAGCTCCTCATCAACCTTGGGACACCTGCCCAATGCACAAGCCATGAAGCTGAGGAAAGCATTGTGGAGGTGGGTTGCACACACTCACACACACACACACACACACACACACACACACACACACACACACACACACACACACACACACACACACACACACACACACTGAATGAGAAGCGTGCAGGTAAGGGCCCAGTGGGAATTAGTACACTAATGTATCAGACATACATGCATCTGTATTGTATCTACATCCATATGTCAGTTCCAATTGCAGTTGTGGGTACGGTTTTGTAATTCACAGAGGTGCACATCTATGGTGAGGACAGAATATTGTGTATTATTGGGGTCAGTACTGTAAATGTGCAGACATGCTACGTCCATCCTGTACCAAGGCCACATGTGCTGACAATAACTCCCTCTCACAACTACCTAGGACCCTCTGGTCTGCATATGGGACAGCAGCCTGAAGCTGGTGAGTATGACATTGTTCTGTTGTTGCTTGGCAATACCCCAGGCATGTGAAGGGCATGCACTTTACCATGCACACAACCATCAGTAATAGCTATATTGCTTTATATAATAGCTATATTGCTTTTTGTGCATGTTCACTTGTGCTGGGGTTAACTGCATTGCATCACAGTGGTGCCTATCTTATGTTAATTCAACATTAATGTAGCATGCCTCACAACTTGTCAGTACCAAGACATCTGGACAGAGGTCACCAAAATGGGCTGGACAAATGGCCTAAGTTAGGAACATGTGTGACACATTAGTGGTATACAGTGGATATAAATTGTGCACACACCCCTGATAAGATGCAAGGTGTTCCTGTTACATACTAATTGGGACCACAATATGTCAGTCCACACCTCTTCCAGCCTCTAATGTGACCCATAACATGAACAATTCACTTGTAAATCCAAGCATCTGGACTCATGCATTGCACCTACAAGGCTGGCCAACTCTGAGGGTGGCAGAAGTCATATCAGCATGTTTCAATCAGGTATGGTACCTCATGCTGTCATATGTGTCAGTACACTCACTGTGGTCTATTTGGCTACAATATCACATACATGGGCATTGTTAAGGCACACTGACCACTTCCAACCACTTATAGGTTGCAAACATATGGCTATTCCAGACATCTGTACACAGGACTGTACAATGGTTTAATCTGCTGCATGTGAGGCAGATGTGTTACCGCACTATATAAAGTAATGGGAGCAGGAGGTGGTCACCAGTCGTGTATGGTACACACATCAAAATGGTATCAGCCACACAAAATATAATCCTCACACACAGATGTCAGCATTGGGATTAGAACTCCTGCCTATCTAGGTTTTTTCTACTATAGTGCTACGCAGTTATCAGATGCACCACAGACCTTATACATTTCCACCTATTTCAAAGGAACTACTAAGGTGGATGACATCAACAGGACTACTAAATTGGAGTGAGGGGAAATATAAAGGGTAGTACACAGGTTAAAAATGGTGTAACCCACACACTATATGAGTCTCACACAAACAAACACACACACACACACACACACACACACACACACACACACACACACACACACACACACACACACACACACATCTAAACAGTTGCTAGTAGGATGAATAGAACTCCTGCTTATCTATGTATTGTTACTATAGTGCTGTGCAGTTATTAGACATGCCACAGAGCTTATACATGCCCACCTAGTCCAAAGGTGGATGACATCAACAGGACTACTAGACTGGGGCGAGGGGAAGTGTGAAGTGGAGTACACAAGTCAAAAATGGTATAAGCCAGACAGTACATGATTCACACACACACACACACACACACACACACACACACACACACACACACACACACACACACACGCACACACACACATGCCAGTATTGGGGTTAGAATTCCTGCCTATCTAGTTATGTCTACTATAGTGTTACACAGTTACCGCACATACTACAGAGCTTACTGAACTTTCACATGGCCAAAGCTGCTGATAACTGCATAGCTGAGGTAAAGTATTACAGGTGGCAGAAAGTCTCCCTTCTGTTTCACCTTTACATTGTACAAGTTATTTCTGTCTTGCACTTCAAATAGCATTATGGCTTGTCACTTTACCTGGTTATTGTATCAAGAAGTGTGGCACACCTTGAAGCTGTCAGCAGTACTCATTCATCACGGAAGTAGCCCCAGTACTTACTAGATATGTCCACCCCTCCTGGCATGTTTGAAGGACAGTTTTCTGTGCTTTCAACCATTAACCTGGTGCACTTGTCTATTCTGAGGCACTGTTGCAACTGCCTCATGTACACAGACAACCCTCCCTTCTAAACTCTAAAAACTCAGACCTGTGAGAGTTACCCATATATCACTCAATCTGGACATATGCACTCTCCAGTAAAGATTGGACTTGCAGGTCAAGAGGATAATATCAACACCTGCACCACACCATGTGGAACACATATCTCACCATGACACTCACTTTGACAGCCATGACATACAGTGAAAAGCCACACACCCACCTTCACAGAGGCACTCAATGGACATTTGCCCAAACAGCACAGACCAGCAAGACAGACACTGACTCAGACACTGTGACATGGCACATGCCAAGGGACACATATTTAGCCTACACAGTGTGCCCCTCAACATAAGCTCCTACGGCTAACCACCTTGCACAACACAATGATCATGGGTAACTCAATACTGAGGCAGACACATATCCCACTCATTAAGTTGAATATGGAGCAGGTAACAGTCAAATAACTCTCACATGCCAGCATCCAACACATGACACAACCAGTCATGGCACTCCACAACAAGTACGAGTATCACTCTGTATCCATGTGGGTGTGAATGACTTGGGGCACACCTCCCTGGACTACATGACAATAGACATGGTTGAACTCTCTGATTATGTGGTCCAGGCAGGTGTGACAGTAGCCCTGAGCAGTGTACTGCCATCACTCAGAATGATGCTGTGGTACTATCAATAGATAATTGACTGCAACATTGCCTTACATGTTTTGTGTCATTCTCAGGGGATCCAGTACCTCTCTGCTTGGGATGACATGATTGACAGAACCCAATGACTTGCCACAGATGTCCTACATCTGTCAGCACTGGGTTTCCAGGTACTGGCTAAGTGTCTTGCCACCCCTATGATGCCTTATTAGGCAGTGTTCATAATATAATTACCACCATAACAGTTAGACATGTATGCAATCTTAGGGTCATGCTGCTCAACAGTAGACATCTAACTGTCAGGATGCAGTCACTCAAAGCACTTGTTGGAGTGGAGGACACATGTATGCTGTAATGGAGAGGTAGTTCATAGCAGCAGACAGCAGCCCTGCAGTATCAGGCTATGATGCATTCCACAGCTGTCAGCCCCCAAACATGGACCACACCACACCTCTAGAGGTGGTGTTGTCTCCATATTCATTATGGTTAGGAACACCTCCAGACTAGTATCCCAGCATAATGTATTGGATATACCTCTGGTACAACTGCCTTGGGGTAATAGTGCAATCCAGACCATAGCCTGCTATGGGTCCACATCTATGGCCCTAGATTGTCAATGCACATTCCTCAACACCCTGCCATCTATGATGGTCCAAGGCAACACTGAAATAGTATGAGACTTCAACTACCCCTCCATCACATGGGGAAAGAAGCAAAGTGCCAGTACAGTGGCCCAACACTTCTGGGATTCATCATTTCCAATGCCCTGGACCAGCTCATACTGACCCCCAGTAGAGGATGCAACAACATGGACCTGTGTTGACTACTTAAATATGGGACTGTTGGTCCTCCACAGTTGTCAATCACTGCATGGTGAGATCCACACAGGCTGTAATCAACATGGAACTCAACATGTCAGTCACACCCTCCACAAAGGTAACCACCTAGCAAAACCTCTCCAAAGCTGACTTTGCAGCCATGAAAACAGGGGTGTATGACTTTACTGCACTTCACTGCACCCATGGCAATGGAAAATAGCTGCATGACTGTAGAATCATACACATATGCACTGTACAAACAGGTACATGAATGCATGGTACTAGCCAACAGAACCCAGATACTGTCCTCCAAACACTGGGAGACAATGTGTTGGTTATCTGCCATTACTAAAGTGTACGTCAGAAGGAGGACACTGTTGCAGAGAAAGGTGGTGTCCCATGACTGTTGAACTCCCTTATTATCCTCAAACACAACTTTGGATCCATCATGGAACCCCCCCTACAGGCAACTATGATGGTAGACATGCAGTAGACACTGACGACAATCACAACAGCCTTTGATAGTTACATCAACAACCTCCACAGCATTAAACACAAGTGCTGTGAGTTGCTGCACAATGCTAATATCTATCCCGAGACAACAGATATTGGCCACAGTTTTGGCAACACATTTAGTGCCAGCTTTACCCCTCTCTCCCCCAACAAGTGAAGTTCTGAGTGAATGTGTTCTCAGATGCTATATCCTGTTTCTGTTCTAGGAGTCTGTGTGTCACCAGGATTTCACCCTGCAGCAAGACCAAGGGGTATGGCAGTGTGGTAACACATCCACCATGTCTTAGGCAGGGTACAGCTGTATCTGCACTGAATTCCCCAGTCTGTAACACAGTGCTTGCATATGCCTCACAGATTATAGGGCTGAGGGCTGTACATAGGTATATGTTGATTTACAGCATCTGTTGTAGAGTGGAGAATGGTACGTGTTATGGTTTGGACACACCTCCGATTACTAATAACCACAGCCACAGGGGATAGTCATCAACCAAATGCACTGAGATTACTGTTCTCACACACACACACACACACACACACACACACACACACACACACACACACACACACACACACACACACACACACACACACACAGACTTGGCAGTACTGATATCCATAGGTTCATTGCTTCATAGGTGTGTAGTAGGTGAATGGGCTTAAAGGCTCTACAAGGCTAGCCCAAGGGAATACCCTGGCATCAGGCCACATGACAATAGTCTCCACTGTGGCTCAGGAGTATAGTCACTAGAGTGGTCCCCAAGGGTGGGTATTGTATTCCCCATCCACTCATCCAGATTTTTCTTGTGGGTGGCCAGTGATGTGCACTGCTTCACATGTATGTGATTTATATTCCATAACATGGACAGTGTCTGGGTTGTGCACATGTCCCACATGCATTTTCTTTGAAGTGTGGAAGTGTGCTTGAGGTCTCTGGGGCATGTTGTGTGGACAGATTGGTATCTTCAGAAGTAGCATTCCTGACCTAGTTTGGTGAGACATGGCTATGTAACTGAAGTAGCGATTGCACCTATATCGACAGTACAATACAGGGATTCATTGGAGTTATTGGAGTCTGCCCATACAGGGCATGTGTATAAGGCATGGTATTCCCTTTGTGTGGTATGTTTGCAGACTCTACAGTTGTTGCAGGTGTCCAGTGGGGAACATGGCAAAAGGGCCACTGTACACATTGATTGGGCTACTGAGGGGATGGAACAGGGTGCCATGTCCTTTTACTTGCTGGATAACACACAGGCACTGTTGTGGTGAACAGGCAGCTGACTGTCAACCTGTTTTCCCCATTCTGTTATAATAACGTCACTGTTCAGTGGACTACCACCAATGTATTACTTCATGTGAGTCATGGTGTTCCCAAACATAATGGCGGCACATCTCTTGGCATTGAGGTAATGTCCAGGATTCTGAAAACAGTCACGTATGTCAAGTGGCCTTTGGGCGTGATGTCAACATCACATAGATTGGGAATGCTACCACCCACCTTACTGTTGTATGCAAACATTATCAGCCAGGGTGCCTTTGTGTTCTCCTGCACCTCAGAATGGTAGATCCCAAACATGAGAGGACATGGGTCTGTACCCTGTGTGACACCAGTCATGTGTGATCATCGGTTTGACATGGAGTCCACTGCAATCACACCATGGGTACTATCTTTGAGGCAGTTTGCAGAACTACTGATATAGTGGTTGCTGCCTAGCCAAGTGTGTTTGTGTATGATTCCTGGGTAGAGAGTGGTCTCTGAGTATTAGAAGGGTTGCCTATAGTGTTAACTAATCCATACTGTCACATAGTCATTGCACATGGCACTACGCATTTAGGGCTGTGGATTGTCTATACCAACCTCTATGGTGTTTGACAACTGTTGGCCTTGTAATGTGGACATCGGGACATATACTAGGTCCTCAATATAATAATTAAGCAAACCCCCCCAATAGATCATGTTATTACACAATCACACCAACACACACTTGCCAGTACTGAGTTTTGAACCCCTACCTCTCTATGTATTGCTACTATAGTGTTACGCATTTATCGCACGTGCCATGGAGCTTATAGGATGGATGTTGTCCCAAGGTACTTTTAAGATGAGGAACATGACCAGCCCTTGTAAATACTGGCATTGGGTGATGTAGTGGGTGAGAGACTTCATAAAATATTTTACCCTACACACACATTTATATTTTCCACGAGTGAAGTTCAAACCTCTATCTAAATACGTTTTCAGGCCTTTATGTTACACATATACCACACGCACCACTGACCTTACATGGTTTAGGGTTGCCGGCAGGTAATTCTAAGGTGAATGATATCTGCAGGACTGCTAAAGTCAGGCACTGAGAAGTGTACTGGGTGTAAATGGGGCCAAAATCTTTAAGGTACAAACACATATATGCATAGACACACATTTGCCAGGAATGCGATTCAAACCCCTACCTGTGGTAGTCGTTGCTACAACATTGTTGCTCATTTATCACATGCACCACAGAGCTTATAGGTAGAATTGTGTCCAAACATACCTCTAAGGTGAGTGACATCAGCAGCAGTGCTAAAGGAGGAGTAAGGGAAGTGTAGTGAGTGTAAATGGCCTCAAAATCATCTCTCTACAAAGAAGCACACACTCTCTCACACAAACACACACATTTTATAGTTTCCAGGACTGGAATTAGAACTCCTACCTAACTAGTTTGCTACATTATATTATTACACAGTTATCGCAAGTACCACAGAGCTTATATGCTGGAAAGCTGTCAAAAGATATCTTTGAAGGTGAGTGACATTAGCAGCAGTGCTAAAGGAGGGGTAAGGGAAGTGTAGTAAGCATGAATGGCCACAAAATCAGGTCTCTGCAAAGACTCACACACACACACTCTCTCACACAAACACACACATTTTCACAGTTACCAGGACCGGGATTATAACTCCTACCTAATTAGTTTGCTAGACTATAGCATTGCGCAGTTATCACAGGCGACATGAAGCTTATAAGGCTGCAAACTACCCAAAGGGTTATTACAGGGTGACTGACTGACATCAGCAGGAGTGCTAAAGCAGAGCAATAGGAAGTGTAATGAGTGTGAATGGCATCAAACACATTCAACTAGAAACACACACTCACTCACAACTTTACATTTGACAGGACTGAGATTACAACTGCTACATGGGTACTTATTTGTACTATAGTGTTACACAGCTATCACATGCACCACTGAGACTAAAGTGCTGAGGGCTAACCAAAGGAATTTCTACAGTGAATGACATCAGCACATCATGTGATATAGGTCAGTGGGATGTGTACTAGCTGGGAAAGGCCTCATAATGGGATTGTCTCTGTCACTGTCTGTCTCTCTCTTCCCCACATCTCTGTGTGTGTATGTTTGACATATTATATTATGTTGGCCTTTGATATGTGTGGGTATTCCTATCCAGTGTGTGTGTGTGTGTGTGTGTGTGTGTGTGTGTGTCTGTGTGTGTGTGTGTGTGCATGTGTGTGTGAAGTATTAATGGTGTACAATTTGGTGTGTGTGCACAGACATCTATGAATAACAGATATCTGTTGTCCACTGTGTTGTCAGACATGGACTTAAGTGTAGGAGCATGCCCCAGTATGACCTTGCATATTGAGTGTGTGCATCCAGTCCAGGGAGAGTTGGACTCCAGTTCAGGGTTTTGTGTGCTACAGCTACACCTAGCAACCTGTTTCTGCAGGATATCTGGAGATAGGTTGCCAATATGGAGACATAATGGGCGTAACATACGGGGGATACTGTAACTATTGCTGTCTGTGCTGCTTGTGTAACACGGTATGTTGTAGCATAGATTTTCTGACACATGTACTGTTTTACACTGTGATGTATCATGTCATCAAGTGCTGACAGTTATCATTCTTTGCTCACAGTTATTTACCTGGGAAATACAAGATGAATGAAGCTGAGACCAATATTCTGAGGCATATTGACTACACATTCTGGCACACTCCTGCCATTGTGGAGGGATAGCTACAGACTGCTGGTTCTGTGTAAATGGTCCAGCACCTTGTTAGTATGCTGGCTTGGGATCCCTTTCTTGTGCTTATCTCAACTTAATGGAATGGCCATATCTTGCTTGATAAAATATAATATAAACCAAGCAATGTTAATACTAAACAAGTGTTTAATAAAACAGAGCTTTCAGGTCAAAGAAACCCTTCATCAGTGTATAAAATACTAACACATACTAATCATATTTATACTATCAAAAATCATACAGCCATTAATTATTCAATGAAGTAGTTAACATCCTGGTTAAGAACAATAATGAGAATTTTTAAAAGCATAGGCCACTATTTCAAACACATTTGTTTACGTCTTAGTACAGGTTTCAAAGAAACTGATTTTAAACCTGGTGATACATCTGCACAAAGGCATATTATCCATTGATATTCCTTTATCTCAAGTTTATTATTTAAATCTCTACCCTGTACATCTTTATATACTCAATCTATCACTCTGAAAGAAAATTTATGTGCATTGCCATATTCATTAATCTGTTTAACCAGGGAGTTGGTATCAGTCTTTCTCCTTATTTCTCAATGGTGCTCAGTATTTCTTTTCTTCAGTTTTCTAGTTGATTTCTCAACATAAAATGCCTGACATCTAGTACAGGTAGCCAAATATAGTATATTTGTTGTAACACATGTTGCTGAACTTAAAAATGCATAGTTCTTTTTTGGTATTGGATGTTGAAAAATATTATTTTTATTAATAACATCACAGCAACTACAGCTGTAACAAGGGAGGGTACCTGGTTTAACTACTGTTACCCCACCATTCTTAACACATATGTCCTTATAACATAGCTTCTGTTTTAAATTCTGGCAATTTCTATATGAAAAACTGGGTATCATACCAACTATAGGACATAGTTCTGGTAAAGATGTTAGCATACACCAATTATTATTAATAATTCTTCTTACCTCAGAAGTAGCTCTAGTATGCGTTGTCACAAAACGTAGTTTACCTCTATCTGGGTTTGTATTAATAATTTCAGAGGATGCTTCCATTGTGTTCATTGAAAAGTAGGGTTTTATACTTTCTTCCCTACAGCCCAGAACATGCTCAATTTCCATATTTAACAACGCATTACTATAGCCCCTCTCTATAAATTCATCCTTCAGTTCCTTCATTTGTTTCTTACATTCTTCTATAGAAATACTGAGTCTACTAATCCTAATAAAATGGGCTTTGGTAACACTCTTAAACACATGGGGGGCATGCATGCTGCTCCGATGAAGGAATTTATTCCTATGTGTGGGTTTTTTATAAACAGTAGTTTGAATTTCAGTCCCATCAAATAAAATTCTCACATCCAAAAAGTTAATACTAGTTTCTGAACATGTCATAGAGAAACGTAAGAAGTCAGTGCTGTTATTCAAATAATTTAAAAATATATCAGCATATCCTGCTGGGGCCATACCTCTCAGCTGTAGAGATACACCAAGGTTATCCAGAGGCAGAACTCCTATATCTGTTCAGTTTACCTTCACATTGTGGTTTACAAGCAGTTTTGTAGCTATTCATTCATGGGTTTGCAGTCAGGGAATAGTACGGGCAGACATTAGTTTCAGACTTCACACACTCCATGACATCCATGCTTCTACAACCCCCCCTCTGTTATTCTCGTCTCTTCTTAACATTATGAAAGCAATATCTCAGAGGTATCCCTATAGTTGGGCCTTTATCCCAGTAGTGTTTATGGCCTGGTCCACAGTTCTTGCAGTAGGACATGGGGAGGCATGCTCTGGCATTTGTCAACATGGCCTTGCATTTGTTTTCTGTTTACTGTGTTAGGTTGTTAGTTAGGACCCCCTGGTATTCCGTACTTGGCACTATGGGTGAGGCATGGGCCTTTGCCAGAGAAATGTAGGCTATTTGAGAGTGCTTCAGGCCATCTGTAGCAGGCCAGTGAATTCTGTCACTCATACATTCCCACGCTGCAAGCCAGTGGATTACCCTGGGGTGACAGTGGTAAGTGGTTGAGGTGTTCCTGTCAATCCATCCTGCTCATACTGATCCACGAGTCTGGATGTGGTCAGGTTGCTGCTTACAGCAGGGACACACCTGCATGGGACACCTATTCAGCATGCAGCATCATGTATATATGTATTCCGATACAGAGCTGGGTTCATGCTGTACTCATTCCCTACAGCAAGGCTATGACCTGTGATAAACCTGTTGCTGATGGTGGGGTGAGCTTGGTGCATGTGTGATATGGAAGCTAATGGCACCTGACTCACAGATATACCTGGGGCATTCCCCTTATGCTGGCTTGTGTGTGGACATGGGCAGCCTGTCATTACTTTATAACTGTGCATTTTGTGGTCTGCCAGTGATTGGCCAGACAACCAGTATTCCATATTAGAGGGACAACTAATGAGATGCTAACCTCTATGTATAATTCCAAAGTTGTGTGCAGTTGACAGTTATTTTATATGCACTCTCTGTAGGTTACTTCCACCTGTGTACTGTTTCTAGGGATGGGCCCCGGTTCAATGCATGTCCAACTTTCTGACGGTGACAGATATTGACATCTGGACAGTGAGTATGTACAACTGCTCACATGGGTGTAGCTGAGAAGCAGTGTGGTTGGCACTGCAGTTGTTGGAACATGGCCCTGTCCACCATTGTTCTGTATCTAGGCCACTGAGACACAACCATCCAGGCCCACATGCTGACCATTTCCAGGCAATATTAAACACACAACAAATTTACCACACTAACCTCTGCATATTGTACACATGCAACAATGTAGATTGGGACAGCTCTGGCAATCTGTGCTCCAGTGATATTACTCCTCAGACTTAGAAGTTACTGCATTTCTACATGCGATTGTGGGGGGCGGGGTCATATCTGAAGACTTTAAACATTTGCAATGACTGTACTGGTATTTTGGTTACTCTGCTGGCTTCCATTTCATATTGTATTGTGACCTATCATGCAGAAAGGCGGCATCTCAGTAGAGTACACGTTACATTTTAATGGCATTAATTTCAGTTTCAGACTTCTTTCCCTTCAGAACTAACATGCAACTGCCAGACCTGTTGTGGTATGTCTGTGTAGGTCTGGAGGGGAGGCTGTTCACCATTGCCATCATTTGGGGGCCTTAGCCTGACTTTCCTTTATGGTCATCTACACCTGTCCTGCTGGGTGAGGCTGGTGGTGGATATGTGACCCTCATTGACATCCATGTGTGTGACCCATTGACACCCACATCACATGTACTGGGGTGGGGTTGTCACCTTGTGTAGTACTGCCTAATATGTTGACACCAGTATTTGTTATGGAGTTCCTGCTGACCCATATAACTGTCAGCTGTCTGCTGCTATCCCATTCAGCCACCCGATTCCTTTGCATGCTTGCATCCATACCATACATACAATTATCAGAACATACTACTCCATTCAGTAATTGATAGGAAGGGTGACTTACCTTGTTGCTGGGCCAGTAGTGAGGATGGTGCTGGAGGGCTGACTATGTCAGATGCACATAGTACACTCCCTATACATGGTAAAGCACAGGTAGAGTCATGTTTGGCATCCCTTTTACTGTATGTGGGAGTCAGAGAGAGGTATCAGTCCCTGGGTCCCTAAAGTATCAGTGTGTGTACTATGCGTTGCTTCGTTGCCAAGGCCTGTGCATACTGGGCACACCTCCTTCTGTCTACAGGGGTAGGCTCAGGAAGTTCCTCCTCTAAGTCCCTCTGTGCCTTTGCTGGCCTTGACAGGGGGGAGGGGCTGTGTGGCCCTAGCCCATGCTGTTCCTGCTGCAGCTGTTTCCACAGGATCATATTGTGTAGCATGGCACATACTATGAACATTTGTGTACATGTAGCTAGACAGTACTGCAAGGCTCCACCGGATATGTCAAGGCACCAGAACCTTGAGTTGAGCATCCTAAACACACGGTCTACAATGATCCTGGTTTGTGCGTGTGCCTCATTATAGTTTTGTTGTTTGGGTGTGTGTGCATTTCTGATGGGTGTCATCAGCCACTGCTCCAGTGCATAGCCAGCATCCCCCACTAGATGGCCATATGGGATGTCCCCCAGGCAAACCCCTGATACAGCTGTGAGCAATGCCAGATGTGGGAGTTGTGATAGCTTCTAGGGCTGCCAGCACACACATTCATGATAATGCCCTGGGCATTGCACGTGGCCTGGCAGTTGATGGAGGGGATGCCCTTGGGGTTTATGTAGACCCTACCTCTCTCGCCAGGTTGTGCTTTGATGTGAATGTGCATGCAGTCTATAGCACCAACTACCTCAGGGTATTCTGCTATATGGTGGAAGAGATGCATACTTCTGGTCAATGCCTCATGGGTGTTGGGGAATTATATGTGCTCACTGGCATGTGGTGTCATGGCATCCAGAAACTGGTGGAGTACACTGGATGCTGATGCCTGTGAGACCTCCATGATGTCCCCAGTTGATCTTTGAAAGGTATCTGTGGCTAGTATTCTTAAGCCTAACACATACCTTGGTATCCACTGGGATGGGTTCCCCTCTGTTGGTTCTGTGTGTAAGGCGGGGATGGCTCAGCTGGATGATTTGATGTAGAATGTCCCTGTCCCCCCTTTCGCGTTGAACTAGCTCCAGCTTATATAGGTCCTGGTAGGTTACCCTGGGTCTGTACACTCTTCTCCTCCTCCTCACTGTGGGTCGGTTGTCAGCATTCTCCTCCTCACCACCCTCAGTCTCTAGCACATATTGATGGAGTAAAGCAGCAGCAGCCTCTAATATTTTTAGTTAGTTTTGCCAGTTAAAAATCCCCCATCTGTGTACACCGGTGGTGTACAGTTTGTGGAAAAAACCAGTCTGAAAGGTGTTTGCATAGCATAGTTTATAGTAGTGTGCTGGGCTGCTGCATGTGTAATTGGTTGATTCTGATACATTCCACCTGCTAGCTATGCTAGTTCTCCTTGATTGCCTTCCTACTGCTGTTTCCCCTTCCCAGTTCCTCCCTATTTAAGCCCTGAGGCACTCCATGCATACCCAATGCTGAAATGTAAACAGTGCTGCCATTTCCTCTTTTTTTTTTTTTTTTTTGTGTTTATGCTTAAAACCTGGTGCATGGCACGCAAACCTGTTTAGGCTACACTCTGCTTAGTCACATCTGACACACCCCTTTCCATAGCTTTGCTTAGCTAAGGGCAAACACAGGCCACAGAGCTCCAATGAGCTTACAGCAAACATGACACACCCCCTTATGAAGTCTTTCAGCTCTTAGACTTGCACGGTTGTATTGCTTCACCTACATGCTTAGGTACAAGCTGACACTTTGAAGAAATATGTGATTCAGTATAACTCCCCTCATTTGCATACCCCAGTGTGAAGGTCATTAGTCACTGCATTAAAACAGACCCTTTCCACGTGACAACCAGTGCTCCCTGGTGTTGTTTACATTCTGCATGCCATTGACTATAATGGCAAAATGCAGATTTAACTTAAAATTGAGTTTTCACATTTTTTTTATTTTTGGCACAATCCCGTTTGCATGCTTTGCAGCATCGGAAGGGGAAATGAGAAGGGTGAGAAGTATACAGAAGGCAAAAATGTTAGTGCATGCATTTCATTTCTAATATGCTTTCATAGCAGAAAGAAATCTTGAGTGTTTTTCACTATGTATCTGTTGATTTGCTTCCTGTCTAATATTAGCAAGTGATGATAGGATTAGAAAAATATTAGAAAAGTATAGGATTTGTTCTCAGTAGAAAGTTTTATCATGAAATTTGGAACTTGTTTCTCATATGGAATGTCATAAACATGGAGTCAGGAGACCTTAGTTAGCAAAATTAATGATGTAGTGTTCATTTCTAATTGGTCAGCGGCAGTTTTGTGATTGTTACAGCATCTATATTACCTGACCAAACGTTTAGGTTAGCAAATACCTAAACGTCGAACTGGTAATATCGAAAAATTAAAACAGTGAACAGCCGATTTAACATAAGGAATGAATTCCCTCGGCCACAAAAAAAAATTTAAATCAAAATGAAGTGTGGCGGCTTTGCCACCCACACCTCCCCTAACTAAATATACCAACTCTGAGATCGTGCTACAGTGGAGAAAGAGGCAAAATCTGCATAACGGCCAAGGGAATTCTTTCCCTGAGTTAAATTGGCTGTTCGTGTTTTTTGCTTTTGCTATTACCAGATTGACGTTTAGGTATTCGCTAACCTAAACATTTGATCAGATAATAGGAACCCATTGTTACAATACTGTTGATTTAAATGGAAAAAAGGTTTAAAATATTATGATTCTTGTAGCTCAAGGTGGCACGATCTTGATTTTATAGTGTCCCATGTTCATATCTTTCTGTGCAATAAAGGAGAATGTTATTCTCTGCTGAACTGTCTTATGTGAAAGTTATTTGGTATCTTAACACCACAAACTGCAAGAATATCTAGGAACAATTTAGATTCACTAGCCTATCTACTACATGTCTTTGTGACATAGAAGGAAACCACAGAAAACCAGAGAAGGACCACACCTATATAGGGAGTGTATGCAGGCTCTGTGCAGAAGGTACCCAGTTGAGAACTGAAGTAGAGAACTTCTTGCTGTGAGCTGACTTTACTACTTACTTCTACCAATAAATTAGGCATGAGCTTTGAGAGGTATTAATCAATTTAAGGAATCACAAATTAATTAATTTCTTTCTTGTAGTTTCTAAATATTGATTATTGCACTTTTTACTCCTCTGGCTTCAGGCCCTCTAATATCATTATGTAATCCACATCCACATGGAATTAGTTGCACATGTCTGTATTTACTTGTATTCAACTTCAGATAATGAAGGTTCAAACTGTTTACCATCTTAATGAGGCTGGTATCATTCTCCAGTTTAGTGCTATACCACACAAATAAATCATCTATGATGACTATTTCATCAAGATCTTCCATAAACTCAGCAGTACCTTTTTGGAAAAATATTTAGCACTGAAGAAATACCAAAAGACAATCTAAGAAATCTGAATCTACCCAAAGGGTTCTTGGCTCAAATGTATATATTTCAAGCTTATAGCTTTATTTTAGGTCTTCTATACATTTTCCTCCTATCAGTGATGGATCATACACTCTTCTCTCTAACCAGCTGTGAAAGCTATCCTTAAATACCTACAAGCTGTTATTCTTTCTAACTGAATGATAAGAGCATTCCACAAAAAGCCTGTCATCAATGAAAGGTTCCCTTGCCCAGTGCAGTTACAAAAACAAAACAAACAAAAAAAAAAAACATCTGTCTGCAAACCCACTTTTATTCCTAATCTCATTTAAGCTACTGTTCCATGATTTGTCACACATTTACAAAGATCTCCTCTGATCATGGTCTTATAATTCAAGTATTTGACTTTTATGATTTACTTCATTTGGTGCCATTGAATTCTTTCTAGTCTGTGAATCTGTGCAAATCCACATGTAGAGACTGCTAGACAATAGCCATTTTTGGTCTTACAAATGTCTTATGCAGTAAAAATAGGACACTTTTATCACTACTGAAAATAGTATATGATATGTCCTTAATAATAGCACATTTTCTCTTGATCATCAATAAGTTGCCTCGAATGAGAGTTATCTAGTATAATGATATCCAAGTCTGTTATCATTTTTTTTTGTCTAGGATCATTTTATTTAGAGCACATGGATAACATAGATTATTGACCCCAAAATTAATAACTTTAGGTTTTTTAGCATTAAATTCAATGCTTTTAGACCTAGACCAGTCTTCAAATTTGTCCATAAATCCATACAGCCTTTCTTGATTGCTTGGTTTGGTCACAATTGTCCCAACATTTCTGTCATTCACAAACTTACTGTTCCAAATGTTACTCTGGGCCAGGAAGTCAGATATAAAAATAGTAAACAAAAAGTACAGTTTTGTACCTACCATAAATGTAGATGTCTGATAGGTATGCATCTGCAGTCATAACATATGGGTTGTCCTGCCTCAGGCAGCCCTTCGGTCGGCCGGATTCCAAAGTCTGGGTCTGGCCTCGGCTGATGTCGCACTTTCCCCGACGTCACAGCTCCCGGGGTATAAAGGCATCAGCCGATGCCATTTTCCTCAGTGTTTCTTGCCCCAGATGCCAGGTGCCCTCTAGGAAGGCTAAATTTGGATAAATGTTGAATGTTCCAAACAGTAGCAAAAAAAAAATATATATATATATATATATATATACATATATACAAACAAACAAATACACCATAACAGATCCCCCCAGCTAGCTGAAAGAGGGGTAAGCACCCTAGGAATACCACAGAGGGGAAGGAGGGTGGGTAATCCTGACTGCAGATACATACCTATCGGACATCTACATTTATGGTAGGTACAAAACTGTACTATGTCCTTCAAGGATGCATCTCCAGTCATAACATATGGGTAGAATACCATAGCCAAACTGGGGGAGGAGGTACTAAGATAAGGATGGTGTAGTTAAGATCCCCTGTAAAACTGCAGTTGCAAAGCCTGCTCGGGATCTGGAGTATAAAGGTAGGTTATAATGCTTGGCAAATGTATGCACGGAGCTCCAAGTAGCAGCTTCTAAAATGTCCTTGGTAGCTACCCCTCGAAGGAAAGCTGTAGTGGTGGCTGTGGCCCTTGTGGAATGAGGCCTGATATGTTCAGGAGCTGTCTTTCCATGAAAAGAGTAGCAAAAGCGAATGCAATTTCCTATCCATTTTGAAATTGTCTGCTTGGAAATTGCTTTTCCTTGCACCGCAGTTGCATAGGCTACAAAAAGTTGGTCAGTTTTTCTGCTAGTTTTAGTTCTGTCCAGATAGTAGCATAGCTGTCTGTGTATATCCAAGGTGTGCAAGAGTTTCTCTCCTTTGTTAGGGAAGAACGTAGGCAAATGAATGGCTTGGTTCAAGGATACCCTGGATACCACCTTTGGCATGAAAGTTGGATTGGTTCTCAGAGACACTCTATCCTGGTGAAAAATAATGAAAGGCTGCACTGCCATTAATGCCTGTAGCTCGGATACTCTTCTTGCTGAAGTGATTGCCAGAAGGAAAGCAGTTTTCCAAGATAAAAAACTGTAAGTCTGCTGATGCTGCTGGTTCAAAAGGGGGTAGTGTCAAATTTTCCAGCACAAAATTGAGATCCCATGCAGGTAGAGGGGGTCTCCTTGGAGGTTTAACATTTTTGATTCCTCTCAGAAATTGTCTGAGTAGAGGGTGAGAGAAGAGAGGAGGATCCATATTGTATTCTGCTGAAATTGCTGAAGCATGAATCTTAATGGAAGAGTAAGACAGGCCATTGTGGAACAATTCTGCTAAGTATTCTAGGATGTGTGCTAGGTTTGCCACTGTAACATCTGTGCCCTTTGATGTGCTCCAAATGAGGAATCTCTTCCATTTAGCTGAGTATGCTTTCTTTGTGGAGGGTTTGCGAGACTTCAGGATAATGTCCTTGACCCTCTGAGATAAGACAGCTTGGTTTGGTTTCAAGCAATTTTCCAGGCAGTTAGTTGCAGAGTTTTCAGGCTTGGATGCAGGGTCTTGAAATTGTTCTGCGTTAGAAGAAGAGGCCATAGGGGTAGAGGCCATGAGTTCTCCTGAGACATGTTTTTCAGTAGCGGATACCAGTGTTGTCTTGGCCAGTCCGGAGCTATTAGTATCACCTTTGGCTGTTCTTCCCTGATCTTCAGAAGAACCTTGTACATCAATGGGAGAGGTGGGAATGCATACACTATTAGGGCATTCCAGCTGAAAGAGAGAGTCCACCCTCCAGGCTTGTAGGTGGTATGTCCTTGAGCAGAATTTCTTCAGTTGGTGGTTGAGAGGGGAGGCGAACAGGTCTATGTCTGGCAATCACCATTTCTTTGTTATGAGTTTGAAAATGTCTGGATGCAGCATCCATTCGTGAGCATCCGTGGTAGTCCTGCTTAAGCTGTCTGCTAGTGAATTCTCTTTTCCTGGTACAAATATGGCCTGCAGCTGGATATTGAGGTTCAGGCCTAGGTTCCACAGATCTATTGCCATACGGCATAGAGGGTAGGAATGCGTGCCTCCCTGTTTGTTTATGTACCACATGACTGTGGTGTTTTCCGTCCTTATCAGCAGATGTCCTTGCTGGAGGAATGGTTTGAATGCCTCGATTGCATGCTTCACTGCCAGCATCTCCTTTTGGTTTATGTGCAAGTTTAACTGTCCTTGAGACCATAGGCCTTGGATACATTTGTCCTCCATGTGTGCTCCCCATCCTAGGTCTGAGGTGTCCGTGGTGATGGTCTGCCTTGGTTTTGGTTTCGTGAAAGGCAACCCTCTGTTGGACTGGCAGGCCTGAGCCCACCACAGGAATTCCTTTTGAAGGCATGGAATGATTGGTATCATGGTTTCTAGACTGTGAATGTGTTGAGACCATACATTCCTTGGGTACCATTGTAATTTTCTCATATGCAGCCTGGCATGTGGGATCAAGATTATGCAGGATGCCATGAAACCCAGGGCCTGCAGGACTTTCCTTGCAGTAAGCTGAGTTTGTCTTGTCAAAGTCATGAAATAATCTGGAAGTTGTTTTGTTTTCTTCTGTGAGAAAAGCCATCTGAGTTATTGTGTCCAGATCTGCACCCAAAAAGGTTATCCTTTGGGATGGCACTAGTCTTGACTTTTGGATGTTGACTGTGTATCCCAAGGCTTGTAGCAGGTGTATGACATAGGCCAAATCCTTTATCAATTTTGTCTTGTTGTCCGCTTGTATTAGGCAGTCGTCCAGGTACGGGTAGATTTGAATTCCCTGAAGTCTGCAGTGTGCAATTACTGATGCCAGGCATTTCGTGAATACTCTGGGCACAGTAGATAAGCCAAAGGGCAATGCTGAGAATTGATAATGCTCTGATCCTGCAAGAAATCTGAGGTATCTTCTGCAATCTGGTCAGATAGGGACGTGCAGGTATGCCTCCTTGAGATCTAGAGTCACCAGCCAAGACTCCTTGCCCAACATGGGAAGAAGTTGCTGTAGGGTCAGCATTTTGAATTTTGGTACAATGAGATATGTGTTCAGTGCGGACAAGTCGAGAATAGGCCTCCATTTGTTTTCTTTTCTTGGTACAAGGAATAGTCTGGAGTAAAATCCTTGGCCTTGTTCCATAGATGGTACCCTTTCTATCGCTTTCATCTGAAGTAAATTTTTGATTTGTCTGAAAGCCTCTGGCTTCTGATTTGGTGGTAGGTTTGGCATTCCGCTCCTTTTTGGTAAAGTGTGGAAGTGAAACCTGTATCCTTTGTCTATTGTTTGCAATGTCCATGAGTCCTTTGTAATGCAATGCCAGTTTTTTGAGAATAAAGCCAGTTTTCCGCCCAAGGGAGCTTCCAGTTGTTCCCTGGTAGGCGGAATCAGAGTCAAGTCATTGTGTCTGTCCTGTGCTAGTGGTTGAAGTTGCAGCTGCGGCAGTACTCCTCTGGTTGGCAGGCTGCCACTGACGGCCCCTGTAGGCACCTTTTGATTGACATCTGCCTCGAGGGCATCTATTCCTGCCTCTCTGTGCTCTGGAGGTGTCTGGAAAGGACCAATTCTTGGAAGGCCAGTTTCTGCTGAACCTCAGAGGTTGGACCTGTAGAAATTCCTTTACTGTTTGCACAGATTTAGCTTTTTCTTCCACCTTCTTTAGAATCTCCTGTGCAGGGGAGCCAAATAAACTTTGTTTCTCCATTGGAGCATCTAGGAGCTTAGCCTTGACATGGTCTGGCAGGTATTGTTCTTTTAGCCAGGCATGCCTACGAATTACTGCCCCAGTCATAGCTGATCTAAATGAAGCCTCCAGTGCATCATAGCCACATTTTAAGAAATGATTACTGACCTGCTGAGAGTTGTGTACCAAATCCTGAAGGGATTTATGGTCTAAAGGTTCAGGAGAAGAAATCTTCTTATTCAGCTGCTCTAACAAATATTCCTGGTACTGTATCATATGGAATTGACAGTTTAAAGCCCTGGCAGAAAGAGTAGCAGATGTATAAACCTTTTTACCCCATCTCTCTAATGCTCTAGACTCTCTGTCAGAGGGTAGGGGATTTTTAGCAGTGGTAGCTGCAACACCTTTGGGCCCTGTGAGATAGTTTCTGGATCTGCAGCATGGGCTTTATACAGGTGGAAGTGAGAATCCGGGACCCTGTAATATCTGTCAGGTTTGGCAGGGGCCGGGGGAAGAGAATCAGGTGCAGAACTAACCTCATTATACACATCATCAATTACAGTTAGCACTGGTGGTATGGCTAAGGGCCTATGCTGTGGCAAATGTAAAAAAGTCCTTAGCCTTTTTCTAGAATCAGAAAAATCCTGACCCTGCCATTGAAAGTGTTCCCTCATAGAGTGCAAGGTTTCCCCAAAGGAAAATTCTTCAGGAGGGGAGGCAGAAGGGATAGAATCTTCAGCATCTGAATCCTCGTAAGGAGAATAGGCCCCTTCTTGATGGTCTGACAAATCAGATCCATCTGTGGAGTAGTCAGAGGAGACAGTTTCAGAGAGTTCAGTCCTAGGCCTTTTGTCTGGTGGTGGTTGGGAGGCCCTGTCTGGGTGAGGTTGGGAATTGGGAACCCCTAATCAAGGATATCAGGTCCTCAGCAAGACTGAGAATCTGAGAACTTGAGGAAGACCTCTGAGAAGTAGATTTGCAGGTAAAGCTTTTGAAAGTTTGGCAGCTTTAGCCCTGGAGAAGGCCTTAATAGACATAGAAGCTGGGGGCCTAGCTGCCCCACGTGCAGGTGTAGATATGTCCAAAGGAATGGTGTCGGACAAATCTTGAGCGCTAGCTTCGGTAGGGATTTCTGAAGCCGACTCAGCCGGGGCCTCTCTGGCCTCGGTTGTCGGAGGTAAGGTTTCTGTTGTAGGAAGAACCGAGGGCTCGGTTTCAGCCGAAACTGAGACACTTGCGGTAGGCCTAGCCGTGGTTTCAGCCGAAACCGCGGGCCGTGAGTGTCGGTCCTTTTCCCTGCGTTTTTTGGCCAAATGCGTAGTCGGAGTCTCCGACGGCATTTTATATGCAAAAGCGGATCCAAAAAATTCTTCTGCAAACTCCGACCGACGTTTAAGAGTCCGTCGGTTGAAGGAGGCACAGGCTAAACAAGCTGATACGTCGTGGTCTGGGCCTAAGCAGGGAAGGCAGTAAGAATGGAAATCCTTATGAGGTATTTGTTTCCCACAAGTTAAACAATTATTTACTTTGTCTGACATCGGCTGAGTATTCGGTAGCTGAAATCTCTGGATCTGACCGACCGGCACTTGCGAACAGCTTCTGCTTCGGGCACCGCACGGCAAGAAAGACTGAGGAAAATGGCGTCGGCTGATGCCTTTATACCCCGGGAGCTGTGACGTCGGGGAAAGTGCGACATCAGCCGAGGCCAGACCCAGACTTTGGAATCCGGCCAACCGAAGGGCTGCCTGAGGCAGGACAACCCATATGTTATGACTGCAGATGCATCCTTGAAGGACATCTGATCCAAGCACTGACCCATGGGGCACCCCAAAAGCCACATTTGTAACTGTAGATAAGACCTTTGCAATGCTTACCCTACATGTATTGCCCTGTAGCAAATTACCCACCACCTACTACTAATAAAGCAATGAGTGTTGATTGTTTTCCCATAATTCTCATTATCTCAACATGGGGGACCAAGTTAAATGTCTTGGTCAGATCCAAGTACACAGCATCTACTGTTATGCCCAGATCTAAAGCTTCCAAAACTAACTGATAAAAATTGATCTGGTTCAATTGATATGACAGTTCCTCATTGAAATCACATTGGTAAATACCCAAACTAGTTTTCAGTGTCTCAAACATTAACTGATATAATGTACATTCAAAGCACTTTCCTAAGATACAAGTTAGTCTGATGGGATTATAGTTGTTCACAAAAGTTGAAGTGTCCCTCTTAGAAATTGGTGCAACAACAACCTAGTTCCATATTTTAGGAATAAACGCATTTCTTAGAGATTTTCACAATAAGAACTGTAAAGTTGGAATGATGTACTCTATACTGTTGGTCAAAAAAAAAAAATTCTTCCCATTGGGTCCATCAGGTCCTACATTTGTATAAGGCTTGATTGTTTTACAATTGTGTTATATTATATGATATTAGGGGAAATGAGTCTAGACAATGTGACAAGGCTTATACATACAAGATACTGACTAAACTGTGTTCTTCATGCTTGCTATGTCCTATACTGAGTTGTGTTTATGCATTTGTATTCCACCTACAAACAATGCAGTTTTCATTTCCTTTGTTGAGTCAGTAATTTACAAGTCTTGTAATATACACACCTTTCTAAAATGATTCTGACTCCCACATCATGGGGTGGTCACCAGAGGTAGGGCTTAATAAAAGATATATATATATATATATATAAAACAATCGGTTCTCTGATTCGATTCCTGGCTGGAGTGCCTTCTATGTGGAGTCTGCATGTCCTTCCTGTGTTCGTGTGGGTTTCTCTCAGTACTCTTGTTTCCTCCCATGTTACAAGGACATGTGTCTGGAGTGTTTCTCCCTGGGCCTCTGCTGAAAAAAGCATAAATAAATCAGTGCTGCATAATCTAAAATAAAAAAAGTGATGTATTAAGAAACACAGGGAGATGCAGTGGGCATAATGGTTAAGGTCTTCACTTCCTATACACAAGGTTTGATTCCGACTACTGCATGTCTGGAGTTTTCATAGTTTTCCTGAGTCTCTGTGGGGGTTCTCCTCACCTCCTGAAAACATGCTGAGTGTTTCCACCCCAAATTCACCTATGAATGGTGTTTTGGGCAGTACCACACACTCTAGATTGTGTATATCAGGGGAAGAGTTGTATAGATCTACTGCTTTGGCATCAGTTGTGGCATGCAGTGTCCTCTTAATAGAAGAACACCAATCACAGACTGTGCACTAACTCAGGACTAACCACTTAGTGGTGTAAAAAGTGACTCTAGATGATTTGGTTACACTGACTAATGTTGCCAAAAATGGGCATGGGTATTTGCAGCTGATAAGTGGGTTAAGGATCCAGCCTACTCCAACTCTCACCAGGCACCTATACAAATGGAGGCAATTGTCTCTATTGGCTAGTGTATGCCCACCATAAAGCCCAAACTGGTCGTCCAGTGTCCAGTCCAGTTGCCCAAGTTGGGTTACCTGGGATATCTCTGTTGAATGAAAGCTGGACATGAGAAATAATCAAGCTGACAAGCATGAAATATGGGTTGCTATACTCAATATAGGTTCACTATGCATACAAATGGATGACATGATGGTAAGAAGGCTGGATATCCTCTGTATCCAGGAGACAATATGGAGATGTGGAGCAGCAAAGCCACTTGGCTTGTGATTCTGGGGCTACTACTCTAGGAGAGGACAGACTATAAACGGTGCGAGAATTGTGGTGAGGTAGATGCTTCAGAAGACAGTGAGGGATGTCATCAGAAATAGTGATGGACTTATGGCAGTCAGACTCCAGTGTAAGGATAGGTCGGTATTCATAACCTCAACCTATGCCCCACAGCAGGGCTGTGAAAATAAGGAAAAGAGTGCATTTGGGCAGCAGTTTCAGGACCTACTAGAAAAAAAGCGACACAACATGAGTTGGTGCTGATGATGGGATATCTGAATGCTCCTATCAGGACAAACAGAACAGGATATGAGGACTGCCTGGGTCCATGTGATTAGAGCAACAGGAAGGAGGGCCATTCTAGACTTCTCTCTGGCAAATGAGTTGATGGCGGCTAACACATGGGTCAGCAAGAGGACAGTCACAAGATCACTTACAAGAGTGGCCAACATGCAACTCAGGTAGACTTCCTCCTAATAAGGAAATGAAAGGAGATTGCATAGTCATCCTCAGAAAAATAGTTGGCCCACAGCATAGACTACAGATTGCCACAATCAGCTGCAAGCTGTCATCAGAGAAGGCTGTAAGATCAACAGAGACTAGGCTGAAGTCTTGCAAGATGACTGGAGAGAGCACAGAAGTTCAAGTAAATACTCAGGGTTTTGGAAAATAAGTGGAGATGAAGAATAATGGGGGTGTGAAGAAAGTGACAGAGGCCATGGAAATTAGTAAATAAAACCACTATAATAAAATTATAAATATGTATTCATTGTTTTATTAAAGTGCTTTTATTCACTAATTTCTTTGGCCTCTGTCATCTCCTCACACCTTTTACATTTGGTTATTGAGTTTTATCTGGTGTTTTATACCTCAGGCTTCTTGGTTACAAGTTTTTCACAGCATTTCAGATGGTTGTCAGTTCTGGATTCCACAGACTGCAGCTAGCCATTGCTGGACATCACCACCATCATCATCAACCCACTTCTCATTTTCTACATGAAGTTGGGGTGTTGTGTTAACTGTTGGCATCTCTCTTGATTCAATGTCACACTCCTGCCTTCTTTGACACTCATGCCTGACTGTCGCAGATCTTATCTCACGCAGTCCATCCACCTCTTTGCTGGATGCCCTTATTTCCTCTTACCTTCTTCCTGTCTATCCCAAATCTTCTTCACCAGATTCTGCTCTACTTTTCTGCATGTGCTAATACCACCACAATCTGTTCTCTTTGATCTTTTCTGCAAATGGAGCTACTTTGACTTCTGCTCTTATGTCATCATTTCTTCATCTGTCCCACAGTTTGCATCTTACCACCCTTCTCAGGCACTTCATTTCCATCACCTCTAGCTTTCTAATCTCCTCTGCCTTTACTGCCCGGTTTCTATGCCATACAGTAGTACTAGTAACACTACTAATTTGTACACCTTACTTTATAGCTTCTTTGGCATTCTTCTGGTATACACTACACCTGAAACTCTATGCCAGTTGGCTGCAGCCCCACTGATTCTAGCATTGACCTCTTCATTCAGACTTGCCTTCTCCTCAACCACCCCTCTCAGATACTTGAAGCTGTTAACCTGTTCTACTGTCTTCCCTTCTATCTCAGTTCTCAGTTTCTTCTGATTTCCCCA
This sequence comes from Protopterus annectens, assembly GCF_019279795.1. NCBI lineage: Eukaryota > Metazoa > Chordata > Ceratodontiformes > Protopteridae > Protopterus > Protopterus annectens. Next base: position 1,417,742,917 of record NC_056733.1, on the reverse strand, counting down.
TTTTGTTGCCTTTACTACAGTGTTATCTGTGCTTAGTTTCATCCTATGTGCCTTCAGCTTTGCATTCCATTCCCCTATCCTTTGTGATGTTCTTGCTCAGAGTCTGCCTGTAATGCCATATCATCTTCACACATAACTTTGTTGATCTTTCCCATCCAACCTGTTTGCTAATGTAGTCCATCACCAGTATGAACAGCAACGGGTTCAGAGTTGAACCTTGGTGTGCACCCACTCCCACTGGGAACCCTTCCATGAGACCAAACACTGTTCTACCTGAGTTATTAGTTTCTTGTACATAACCTGCACTAATTTTACCAATGTTTCTAGGACTTCAAACCACTGCAGTACTGCCCAAATCAGCTTTCTTGGGACCTTGTCATATGCTTTCACCAAGTCTAGTAATGCCCAGTTGGAATCTTTCCTCATCCCTAGCTTCTTCTCAACTGTCTGTCTCACTGCAAACTTTAGGTCAGTTGATGGCGGCTAACACATGGGTCAGCAAGAGGACAGTCACAAGATCACTTACAAGAGTGGCCAACATGCAACTCAGGTAGACTTCCTCCTAATAAGGAAAAGAAAGGAGATTGCATAGTCATCCTCAGAAAAATAGTTGGCCCACAGCATAGACTACAGATTGCCACAATCAGCTGCAAGCTGTCATCAGAGAAGGCTGTAAGATCAACAGAGACTAGGCTGAAGTCTTGCAAGATGACTGGAGAGACACATTTTGCTTCGTACTATTCTGCATATCCATTTATCAATTATCCTCTCCAGAACTTTCATGCAGAGTGACAGGAGTTTGATACCTCTGTACTACCTATAGTTGTGCACAATAGCACGCGCATGCTTATTCACCAGTCTTCAGGGATTGCCTTTCTCTCCACACTTCTGTGAGTACCTTCAGGAGTCATTTATCCCCATCTCACCCAACATCTTCACATTTCTGCTGTGACCTCATCTGAGCCTGCTGCTTTCCCTGACTTCATTTTCTTTAGTGCTGTTCTTACTTCTTCTGGGGTGGGCTCCTCTTCTTCTTTCACTGTAGGCAGTATGTGGGGTTTTCTTCATTCAGATTCTGCTGGAAGTACTCCTTCCCACCTATCTTGACATTGATAGAAGTAAAGAAGGGAGTGAATAAGGGAGAACAAGGAGATGTAAGGTATGAATAGGTATGTGTCCACATTTGGAGATATAGCTTATCCTGGGGTTGAGCAAGAACAGAGCCAACTTTTGGTTAGGTAGTCTTTCAGAATGGTTTTGTAGGATGGGAGGGAGGGTATTGACCTGATGGATAGAAAAAAGGAGTTCCAGGCCTTAGAAACATGGTACAGATACAGACAATGCCCATCAGATTTGATAGGTTTGTAGACAGACATAAGTTTTTGGTCATTGGTTCATAATGACCAATTAGGAACATAGCTGTGTAGAATGCTATTTAGTGCTGGACAAGCAAATGGATTCTGAATAATTTTATAGGTGGTAAGAAGCTGTGTACATGTTAGTTAATGAGGTAGCCCTAACCATTTAAGGGTTTTTAGTGCAATGCAGTGGTGGGTTTTGAAAAGGGTATTAGCTGCAAATTTAGCAACTTTGTTATAGCATTGTTTGAGTTTTGATTTTTGTGATGCCTGATGGTTAGTATATAGGTAGTACGTGGTAGGACTGGATTTAAGCTCTGTGTTTCCAAAGTAGAGCCAAACAATCTTCTTATGCAATACTGATGAACTCAGAAAAAAGGTAAAACATGGCATATATACAGCTAGAAGGGTTTGGCTTTATTGGCCAGAATGCATCAGTAAGGGCTTATAAAGTAAAAAGACAAAAAGTCATTGGCATTAAGAAGCCAAGAAGCCATAACTCTCGTGTTTCCTTGTGGGGTCATTTGCATATATCTCATGTGTCTCTACTACAGGTGGTTTAAGGTACTATGTGGTGAAGACTCAGTTGGGGGGGGAGGGCAGGCTAAAATGCATCATAGAATACTCAGATGTTTAGAGCTTCTGGGAGGTTAGGTGGCCCCCTTACACCAAGACTGTATAAGTAGATGATTTTAGCACAGGCTTAGTAGTGACCTCTGCCTTAAACCCCACCTAGTCTAAAACCAGTACAGCTCAGAGGTGTACACAGAAGGTCACTGTAGCTTGTGTTTAGAGTCGGGGCTGATGTAATTATTTCTTTAACTATCCTGTCAAACCTCAGAGATCACTATCATGTGCTGGGCTCGGAAGAGTGTAGTCATTATTTCTTTAACTTTCCTCATCAACTCTAGAGGAATGTAATGGGAGCCATTAAGCTTGTACATGAAAAGTATATCATCTATAACACATTGGAAACATTGAATACCAGCAAGAAATTAGGGAATCAGCCTTCAGCACTTAAACCAGAACAAAATCTAAGCAGTTCAGAAGGCCACAATGAACCACATTCCAGAGACGCCCGGAAATATGTAAATGCAACTTTTATTTTCACATAAACGCTCAGATAAATACGTTTTCATCCACAGACTTAATCAGATGTGTTAACACAGCAAAAAATGCCCACTTATACCAGTGATGAGTTTTTGAATTCACCAGTCGACAGTCATCATCATTTAAAGTTATGAATATTCATGAAACTCTGTCACCATATACCCAAAACACTATAGCTAAAAAACACTTCTAAACCAGTGATGAGTTTATGAATTCACCAATCGACAGTCATCATCAATTAAAGTCTGTAATATCAACACAAAATTGTGTCTAACATCTAAAATCCCAAGTCAGATGACAACATTTGAATTTAAATGCAATAAAAAACTGTTGGAAAAATACTAATAAAAAAAAACTAGTACAAAATATGTTATAAAAATGCAGTTAAAAAAAAAAAAAAAAAAAAAAAGAGTTTAAAAGAGGCTCACAAAATACAGGATTGTCTCCATCTGGTGACCAAAAGGCAAACTACACTTACAAAAATAATTGGAAACACAATAGTAAAATAAAGACCTAATGTCCCTTATACTTAGGATAATTTAACCATCTATCAACAAAATTTGTAATTTTGTTTATGATGTTCATAAACAAACAAAAAATACACACAAAAATTCATTTGAACAACAAGAAACAAACTGGTGAAAACAGTACTTGGAACGCTGAAAAGACCCAAAAGCGCAATAGTCCTTAACGCAACTTTATTGTAGAACAAACAGCGTTTTCGCCACACTCAATAGGTAGCTTCTTCAGAGGAAGTTGAAAAATGAAAAAAAGCGCCAAACATTTTAAATATTCTCAATACCATTACATCACTTCCTGAAGTTTGTTAACAACTTTTCGGACATGAAACATTTAAAGAAAAATACTTTTAAAAACTTTAAGACGTGCAACATTATGAATAAGTCGCTTTTACAGAAAACTATTAAAATGGATGTAAAAACAAAGTACATCCAAAATTGATTCGTCAAAAATTAATTCACACAATTATACACAAGAAAATATATATCTAATTAAAAAATATATTAAACTAAACCAACTATTTAATATAAATAAAGGAATAGATGATCTTAGAAATCTGAATGTAAATGCATGCCTATTAAAACGTCATAAAATTGTATAATAAAAATGTATATATCTCTCTAAAACACAAGTGTTCAACCTACAGAAAACTATTCATAAGAGGGGAAAATTTATACTTATATGGATCTATAGGTAGATACACTGCACGAAGCCTAAAAATAATAATAATAATAATATCATAAATCAAGGGTGGACCCATAATTAATTATCTCAAATAAGATTTGTATTTTAAAACTGGTGCTATGTTACAACTTTCATTAAGACCAGGTATATTAAAGGCGTCAAGCTTGAGTTGCCACACCAGTTCACGGTTCTCTAATAAAAGAGAAATTGGTCCACCTCTGATGGTGGTGGGTATATGATCTATGCCCATAAAAAGGAAACTGTGTCCTGGATTAGTTGCAATGTGCTTAGCTAATGCATTTTCGCATTTGCTGTTCCTGATGGCATAACAATGCTGGTAAATGCGTTCTTTAAATTTCCTGTCGGTCTTTCCGACATAGAACGCTGGACAGCAAACGCAAAATGCCACATAAATAATTGATTTAGTGTCGCAGTTGATCTTAAATTGAATGTCATATTTTCTCTGCCCTATACAAAAAGAACTACCTGTCTTTATAACATTGCACCAGTTACATAAACCACATGCAAATGATCCCTTAACTCTATTATAAGTATTACTTCCTGTACCCCTCTGCAATAATTCTTTAATATTGCTTCCTCTTTTGTATACTGTTCGTGGTTTTGCCCCCAGTTTCTCCAATAATAAGGGGCTGCTAGAAATGAAATACCAATTCTTATTAAGAATTCCTGTGATAAGCCTGGAATTTAAATTAAAAGTAGTAATAAAACTAATTGGGTAACACGATGTATTCATTTCAGAAGTGGTAACATTAGAACTCCTAGTGGAAGAAGAAACTGAGGTATCCGGAACAATCATTATCTTAGAACTATCCACTTGTTCACTACCAAGCAGTGGCTTATAAAAGCCTTTTGTTCTCTTAGACTCTACCTCAAAAACCAAGTCATCGATTAAATTTAGGGGATAACCCCTATTTGTGAACAACTCTTTCAAAAAGGCACATTCTGATGTAAAGTCAACTAAATCACTACACATTCTTACTGCCCTCACCAGCTGTCCTTTCACAATAGCTCTTTTTAATTTAAAAGGGTGGGAGCTAGTGTAGTGCAGGAAGGAATTAACATAAGTATCCTTTCTGAAAATAGTAGACCTAAGCTTTGAAGTGCATGGATCTTTATTCAACCTTACATCAAGGTAGTCAATCTCCTCACTTGCAAATCTGTGCGTGAATTTCAGAAAAGGTGTCGTTTGATTGAGGTAGTCTACAAATGATTGTGCCAATGTAACATCACCTTTGAAAAGGATAAAAACATCATCAAGGAAACGAGTGTAGTAACCTATTTTTTCTTTCCATACTGGGTGATTAAAAACAAAATGTTTTTCCCAGTAAGCCATAAAAATGTTTGCTACGCAGGCACCACAGGGGGACCCCATTGCTACCCCCTGTTTTTGGATGTAAAATTAATTTTCAAAGGTGAAAAAGTTGGAAGACAAAACAATATCTAATAACTCAGTGACGTTGTTGATTTCTGTTCTAGGAGCCTCCAATTCAGCTAGGAGTAAGCTCACCCATTCAGTAGCCTCTTCGTGCGGAATAGAGGTGTACAAATCGACAACGTCAATTGTAAGAAAATTGAAAGAGTCTTCCCAACAGATGTTATTTATATTTGATAAAAAAGACCAGGAATCTTTACAAATGCTTGGGATTAACCTCAGGTATTTTGAGAGCACAAAGTCTATGTATTTAGCACAAGGGTAGGAGATCGAAGACCTCCCATCAACCAGTGCTCTCATCGGTGGATCCTCTAGATTTTTATGAACCTTAGGTATCCCAAACATAACAGGGACCTTAGAATGCATGATGTCAATGTATTTCAACAAGTCCAAGTCTATTCTCCCTTCAATAAAAAGGTCCCTGTAATAACCTCTGAGTCTGTTAACACAACCATTCATTTCATTACGTGAGGAAATTTCATATGCTGGAGAATCAAGAACAGCAAGCATTCTCTCAACATATTCAGTTTGTTCAAATATGACTAACCCACCCCCCTTATCAGATTTGATAATTCTAACTGAAGAGTCGCGTAACCTGTTAAGGGCCAACAACTGATCCTTTGTTATATTAAATTTATTAGTCGTTGGCAAATGATCTTTATCCATATGTCTAATATCAAGTTCACAAGAACTTTCAAACATACGCAACGCAACATGCAGGGGGGGATTAAAAACACTAGGAAGTCTTAAACTATTTGTAAAACTTCCTGTTGAGTCATTGAACAGCAATTTCAAATTTAATTTTCACACATAACATTTTAAATCTATCAAAACCTTGGCTACATCACACCTCCTAGACGGAACAAATGTGTTGCCCAAGGCTAAGAGTTCTATCAGTTCAGGTTCCAGTACTAGGGAAGAAAAATTATAAATAGAAAAATCTCCCCGTTCATTTTGTAAGATGGTGGGGGTACCACCACCAATAATGCTAATATCCAATGAAGTTACTGGTTCCAATTCTTGTTCCCCCTCTTGTGTGTGGAATTGTTCCGGTTCCCTAAAAAAGATTGATTGGAATTAGTATCAGTGTTGGTTACATTACCATCATTAGAGAACCCACTCTGTGTCTCCTGATTCCCTTGTTTGTTCCTATTCCTATTACTTCTCCTAGGAATGTTTTCCCCTTCAGGTACAGGGTGCCCGACATTCACAATAGATGAATAGAGGTGTCAACTTCCTCTGAAGAAGCTACCTATTGAGTGTGGCGAAAACGCTGTTTGTTCTACAATAAAGTTGCGTTAAGGACTATTGCGCTTTTGGGTCTTTTCAACGTTCCAAGTACTGTTTTCACAAAAATTCATTTGGTATAAGAAAAAAGAACTTCTATATTGTTCTGTATTATAATTTTGCCACCTGTAATTTCAGAAGGGGGACAATGGAAATATTCCCCTTGAGTCTGGGAGGGGGGGTCTACTAGCATCCAGGAAGACCTGCCAGAACAACTCTTTGTATTCCAAGCGGGTTTCCCAAGGTCCACCTCGGGCATCATCAGAAACTTTCTCAAGAACAAATAATAGAAATTTTGCATCACTATAAGATAGTGTGTGTTTGTACAAGGCATTCCTTTTATTAGTAGTCCTAATATCGTACATGTGTTTGTATATACATCTTTTGAGTTTCTGCTCAGTTTGGCCTACATAGAAGGCTGAGCAGGCACCACATGTAACTAAATAAACAACCCCAGAAATGTTACAGTTTGAAAAAACCTGTCTGCCTATTTCTCTCCCCCTTCACTCCAAGTTTACAGAACAGTGTTCAAAATGTAAGAATATTGTGAGCAGGCACCACATTTAAAAGTGCCTGTTCTTTTGAGATTCCCCTTAGTGGATGCTTTAACCCCCTCAACAAGTTCTTTCAAATTTCTTCCTTTTTCGTAAGTGATTTTCATGGGGTAATTTTCAAAACAGAACAGGTCAGTAAGTGCCTTAAACCTGTCCCATTCCTTCCTAATAATTTCACCCACCAACTTAGAACCTTGGTTAAACTCAATAATAAGTGGTTTCCTTGACTTGATGAGCGGGACGGAGATGGAGGGGATGGTTCTAGGATCTTGTGTAGAGAATATAGTTAAGACTGGGTGTACTTACACCTATGACAACTATAACATTTTCAATTTTGCCAGCATGGAACTTAATGGTAGATCATTTCACACTTTTTTCAAAAAGCTTTAAGTTTATTCCTAATCAACATTGTGACACTACCAAGTTGTTACTTGATTTTAAACTATTTGTAAGGAAATTAAACATGGATTTAATATTTCAAGGTGAACATAACCCTACTAGTGTGTCCACTCTGAAAAGAAAGAGTGAATTCAATCCTGCCTTACACCCCTAGTTAAAAAATTTTGAACAGCTGGTTGAAAGGGAAATCTGCTCTAATTTTACTAATTTTAAGAGACATAAATGTAATCTTAACTTTCAATAGCGTAGGATTATAAATCAGCTTAGGGGTGACAAAAATATTAGGGTTATGAAACACGATAAAGTTGGAGGGGCTGTTCTAATGGATATCATGAGTTATGAAGGCAAAATGTTGGAAATCCTTGGGGATACCAACACCTACATTAGAGTGTGTAAGAATGAAATTAATGTTACCTTTAAGAAAATAGATCTTGCCCTTAGTGACATGCTTATGGAGGGGCTTATAGATCTAAGTACCTATAAGTATCTGGCTGTACCAAAACCCAAGATCCCAACTATTTTCATTTTCATAAAGATTCATAAAGACCAATAGGATTTTACGTCCTCCCCACTAAGACTGTCTACCCACTGTAGACCTTTTTGAAAGTATGTCCTACTCTTGTACTGTTTAATTTTACTCTCCAGGTTATTTGACTTCCCTCCCAGGATAACCAGCAGCCTACCCCCCCCTCCAATAATAATTAATTCACTTCTCTCTTTCCCTCCTTCTCCAGCACTATCCTTGAGGTAACTCTCCCCCCCTACCCAAACATTTTCACTTGGTGAACACTGTTTGCTGTGTCTCTCTTAATTCCTAGTCTTGCCACCAGGTGGCGCCCTGCTTACTGAGGGTCACACTATTTTTTCCCTTATTCCCTCAGTAGACCTCTGCTTCCTGCTATCCCCTACACCTAAACCCCTCTTTTTCCTACTGCTACCACCTGTGTCACCTTACCTAGCTATCTTATACTTTTTTTTTTTACTCTCCCCTACCCACCACACATCCCCCCTGCATTTCAATGCTATTGCTTACCCCTACCCTACACTAAATATAGTGCGTTCTCTTCTTCTCTGATTGTTTTTTGCCACTGATTTCCTCTCACTGGCTCTTCCCGCTCTGTTCGCTACGCTCACTCCGCTCCCCTCCCTACCCCCAATTCCCACCCACCCCCGGGGCCCTACCTTTACACTTACTCTGCCACACCTCCAACTGTCTCACTTCCTGCCCCACTCTGACTTATTAACTCTATACTCCATTCCTACCACTACACCCACTCTCCAGATTCCTATCTAACTGCCACACCCCACTCTCCACCTCCCTAAATCACGTAATACTACACTTGCTAACCCCTTCTCACTCTTAACATGCCTTTAAGCCTCAAACTACTACATTCTCTACTACTCCTTAACATCCTTCTCTTGTACTATACTTTTACCTCCTACGAATATCTAACCCCTAGCCATTCTCCTAATTTAGCCAGACACACTACCTCTCTACTTCCTCTAGCTGAACAAACACATATTAATATCCTATCATCCTGCCCCTACCTTCCCCCTCTCTACCACAGATTACACCATAACAGATTTCTAACCACAAGACGGCTTTATCTTATACCATACAAAAACTCAAACATTTTTCATATTCCACAAACACTTTTACTGATACATGGGGACATCCACCCTAACCCTGGCCCCAACAATCCTCTTACCCACACCACTTCCAACCATATTACCAACAATCTTAGTTCTCCTTTCTCTAATGACTCCCTCTCTATAGCTCACCTAAATATTCGTAGCGTCAATAATAAAATCACACAACTCCATGCTTTAATAGACTTCTATGCCTTTGATATTCTTTGCCTCACTGAAACATGGCTTAAACCAAGTACCAAAGACAACGAAATCACTCCCCCAGGCTATAGCACCTTAAGACAAGATCGCCTTAACAAAAAGGGTGGGGGAGTGGCCTTTCTATACAAATCCCAACTACAGGTAGCCTTAATTGACTCCCTGCCCCCCTCCCCAGTCAATGCTGAAATACTCTGTACTAAACTTCAAGTGAATAAAAACAAAGCCATTTATATAATATGCTCCTACATCCCTCCAGGCAATAACTTAAATACATTGGAAAATATTCTTAGCTGGGTCTCCTGTAGCTTTCCTCAGGAAACCATAATCTTAGGAGACTTTAATATTGATTGGTACTCCTGTATCTCTCCAAAACCTACCTTTCACCTTAATCTTTTTAACTTTCAACAAACCATAACCTCCCCTACTAGAATACACAAATCTACCAATAAACAAGCCATCCTGGATTGGATACTGATCAACAACAATCCCCTCTCTTATAAAACTGGAATACTCCCTGACAATATCAGTGATCATCTCCTCACCTACATTACTAAACAAAAAATCAACAATCCCAAACAGGCTTCTTATCGTACTGTTCATAACAAAACAAATTTTAACCTGTCTTCTTTCCGTAATGAACTCAAAGAATATAACTGGTCAGCTCTAAAACACCTCCCAATTGATGAAGCAGTTACCTATTTCAACAATACTTTCCTACAAATTCTCCAGCATCATGCACCATCCCGATTAATTAGAATAGGCTCAAAAGCAGCCCCCTGGCTTTCCAAAAAAACCAAACAAACTATGCTAGCTAGAAATAAATTATGGACAAAATGGAGATCCACTAAAAACCCATCTGACCATCAAAATTTCAAACACCTGAGAAATACAACTAAGAAACTCACCTATCTGGATAAAAAGAATTACTACCTTAAATACCAACAAAACCAAAATCAAAACCCTAAACATTTCTGGTCAGGAATCAATAAACTGCTCCATCCAGGGAACACCAAAACACCTACACCAGCTAGCCTAGCTCAGACCCAACCCAATATAATAGCCAATACCTTCAACAACTTCTTCTCTGAAACAGTCTCCTCTCTAGCAAACACCATGACTCCCCCCCTTCCCTTCAGATTACCTCTCCTCAAAACAGCACCCCCACACTAAAATTTCATACAGTCTCCACAACCTATATACGTAAGTTACTCTCTAAACTTAAACCTTGCACCCCTTCAGCCGACAAACTTCCAGCTGAATATCTACAACTAGCAGCAACTGAACTAGCTTACCCAATCTCCATATTAATTAACAGAACTATAACTGAATCTACTATCCCATCCTGCAGGAAAATCTCCCATATCATTCCCCTCCATAAAGGAGGTAACTCCAATGAACTTTCTAATTTCCGGCCAATAGCCCTTCTATCTCCACTATCTAAAATTATGGAACGTTGCATTCACCATCAGCTCCTGTATCATCTCTTGCAAAATAACCTACTCGTAGACTCACAACATGGTTTTAGGCCCCACCACAGTACTTCCACTGCCCTCCTCTCCTTCACAGACTTGATCAACAAAAACCGCAGTAACAACCTCTACTCCTCTGCACTATTCCTTGACCTCTCAAAAGCTTTCGACATGGTGAACCATCAACTTCTCCTAGATACTTTAATATCCCTCTCACTTGATTCATCAGCACTACAGTGGTTTGACTCCTACTTGAAAGATAGAAAACAAGCAGTCCTCTGGGACAGCCATCTATCCTCTCAGCTCCCTGTCACTATTGGTGTCCCACAAGGTTCCATCTTAGGCCCCCTCCTTTTCTCCATTTTTATTAATAACCTACATATTTCACTTCCTACAACCACTTGTATACAGTATGATGATGATTCTACTCTCATCTGTTCTGCTTTATCTCCAGAAGAACTCCACTCCTCCACCCAAAAAGTCTTTACAGCAGCAGAAAAATGGTTCCAACACATCTGTCTCCTCCTTAATCCAAAAAAAACTAAATTACTACTTTTCACCCCTACCCTTAAATCTGCCCCAATCTCGTTTTCCATTATGTCCTGTAATGGCATTATCATTAAACCTGACTGTTCCACTAAACTACTAGGCGTTACTATAGACAATCAGCTAAGCTTTGACTACCACATTGATCTGACCATCAAGACTGTTAATAAAAAAATAGGTGCCCTCTACAGACTAAAGCCTTTTCTTACTGCCACTACCCGAGTGTCTCTTGCCCAAACTCACCTCATCTCCACACTTTTGTATGCCTCTCCATCATTTATTAACCTTTCAAAAGCTAACCTTCAAAAACTTAACACAGCATACCATAGTATTGCCAGGTTTGCCACAGGTTCCCCTTTCCGTACTCATCACTGTCTCAATCTAAAAAAACTCAATTGGCTAGAACTTCAGAACATAATACTTCTACAACAATTAGTCATCACTTATAAAATTCTACATTACCCCTCCAACACACCCATACTCAATAACCTCATCACCCCATATAAAAATCTCACTTCCCTTCGCTCAGCCAGTAAGCTTCTAGTAACTACTCTCAAATCCCATAATAAAGCAGGTGACTCCTTATTTGCCAACACTGTAGGATCATATTGGAACAAACTTCCCATACACCTGACCACCCTAAGCTCATCTCACCTTTTCAAAAAACAAATAAGAAACCACTTACAAACCCACTGGCTATGCCCATGCTCTAATACTGACTGAGCTCAGCAAAATCTTCCCCTATTTCCAGTCCCCCCCCCCTTTTTTCACTCCTACTGGTTGTTCTCAACCTTTGATTATGCCTATCCTGACCCATCCTGCAGAATTTCTTTTTCTCTTTTTGCTCCTACTACATGCTATAACTCTGCATCTTGTCATCTTTTCTTTTTCTAGCTTTATGCAAATCTCTTCTATGCTTATCTCATTCCTATACTAGTGCCCTGGCAAAAGTTGTTCTATTCTAAATTGTAAATAGTGTAAAGTTTATTTGACTCTCTATATGTCAGTTTATTTAATTTCTTCTTCTCTTACTAGTCAGTCTTATTCTAGCAATTATTACAAAAGAAGGTTGCCTCTCCATTGTTATTTTCTTGTTATAATACCTCTTCATTTCTCTACACCAATAACAACTTTGTCCTTTATTTGCTTGTATGTTTTTATATTTCTGTTTGTTTGGTTCTGTTTTTGATTTTTATTTTTGATTGTTGTTCTGTTTATTGTAATTTACTAGTCTGTTAACGGAGCTTTTCTCCTCGGGCCTCTGCTGAAAATGGACATTGTATCCAGCCAGACTAGCCCGGTTAACAAATGTAAAATAAAAAAAAAAATAAAAAAAGATACCCCGCTTAGGCCTATTGTGGCCATGGAAGGTTCAAAAACATCACCACTGGCAAAGTTTTTGGATAGTAAACTTAAAACTTTATGGGGTACTGAAACTGTTATACTCAAAGATTCTTGGGAATTTCTTAAAGATATTGACATCAGTATGTCTTTTGAGTCAGTTATTTTTGTAACTATAGACATTAAAGATTTATTTTCTGTTATACCCCACTCCATTGGTATTGAGTGGTTGGAATCAGCATTAACAGAAAAGGTTTCTATTTCAGCTGACAACCTGCATTGGTTATTACACCTGTTAGAGTTGGTACTAAACAATAATTTCCTTTATGTTTATGGTGAGTTTTTCCACCAAATCAAGGGTGTGGCCATGGGTGAAAATTGTGCCCCCACCAATGCCAACATTGTTTTGGCATGATGGGAGAAAAATGTAATTCTGTATTCTGAGTTCAGGGGATGTTGATCACATTACAGAAGATTATTGGATCATATTTGTCTATTTTGGACAGATACAGAAAGCAGATTGTTGGAATTTCTTGAATATATTGAAACCACTACCAATTTTCTGCATTTCATTACTTCTATCAACCATGACAGGATGAACTTCTTGGATGTGACAATAGAAAAGGTTCCTACAGGAATAAAATCCAAGGTTTTCCATAAGGAAACCTTTATGAACTCATATTTACATTTTCATAGTGTCCACCCTTATTTTCAGAAAAAGAACATTTATAGAGGACAACTTATCAGGGCAAGTAGAATGACAACCCTGGATTCTGATTTTGACAACGAGGTGGATTTTTTACAAAAGTTATTTAGGAACAGAGGTTATCCCCTTCACTATTGAAAGCGATTAATACTGACATAAAGCATTAAGGAAGACAAAATATGGTCCCCTTCTTGTTGACATCAAGTGTGAATAACACCAAGAATAATATTGATAATGACCAAGATGCCTCAAGGAAAACACTTATTATTGAGTTTAACCAAGGTTCTAAGTTGGTGGGTGAAATTATTAGGAAGGAATGGGACAGGTTTAAGGCATTTACTGACCTGTCCTGTTTTGAAAATTACCCCATGAAAATCACTTACGAAAAAGGAAGACATTTGAAAGAACTGTTTGAGGGGGTTAAAGCACCCACTAAGGGGAATCTCAAAAGAGCAGGCACTTTTAAATGTGGTGCCTGCTCACAATGTTCTTACATTTTGAACACTGTTCTATAAACGTGGAGTGCAGGGGGAGAGAAATAAACGGACAGGTTTTTTCAAACTGTAACACTTCTGGAGTTGTTTGTTTAGTTACATGTGGTGCCTGCCTAGCCTTTTATGTAGGCAAAACTGAGTGGAAACTCAAAAGACATATATACGAACACATGTATGATATTAGGACTAATAATGAAAGGAATGCCTTATACAAATAAATGCACATTACCTTGTAGTGAATCAAAATTTCTATTTTTTTTTTGTTCTTGAAAAAGCTTCTGATGATGTACGAGTTGGTCCTTGGGGAAACCCACTTGGAATACAGAGAGTTGTTCTGGCAGGTGTCCCTGGATGTCAGTAGACCCCCTGGACTCAATGAGAATGTTTCCATAGCCCCACATCTGAAATTACGGACGGCAAAATTATAATACAGAACAATATAGAAGTTCTTTTTTCTCATACCAAAATAATTTGTGTGTGTATTTTTTGTTTGTTTATGTACATGATATACAAAATTACAAATTTTGTTGACAAATGGTTAAATTACCCTAAGTATAAGGGACATTAGGTCTTTATTTTACTATTGTTTCCAATTATTTTTGTAAGTATAGTTTACCTTTTGGCCACCAGATGGAGATAATCCTGTATTTTGTGAGCCTCTTTTAAACTCTTTTTTTAAACTGCATTTTATAACATATTTTTTTACTAGTTTTTTTTATTTAGTATTTTTCCAAGTTTTTTATTGCATTTAAATTCAAATGTTGTCTTTTGACTTGGTATTTTAGACATTGGACACCATTTTGTGTTGATGTTACAGACTTTGATTGATGATGACTGTCGATTGGTGAATTCATAAACTCATCACTGGTTTAAGTGGACATTTTTTTCTGTGTTAACTCATCTGATTAAGTCAGTGGATGAAAACGTATTTATCTGAGCGTTTATGTGAAAATAAAAGTTGCATTTACATATTTCCAGGCGTCTCTGGAGT